>NC_064811.1:65789232-65815037 GCF_023721935.1 Panthera uncia | reverse complement strand
GAGGAGGAGGGGCAGAGAGAGGGAGAGAAAGAATCCCAGTCAGGCTCTGCATTGTCAGTGCAGAGCCCAATGCAGGGCTCGAACCCATGAACTGTGAGATCATGACCTGAGCCGAAATCAAGACTCACTTAATCTACTAAGGCACCCAGGCGCCCTGGAGGACAGAATCATATTAATAATTGCATCTATATTTAATGCTTCACAGTGTTATCTCTTGTTTTACCACACAAGTATAAATGCTGTCCTTTTCCTATGAAGAGGATTCTAATGGCTTCCCATTAACTCTTGTTCTTGGCATTGTTTTCCCTAAAGTGTTTATGGACTTGGGTTGATTAGACCCACTTCTGAGGAGTCAGGAGTTAGAATTGTCAGAGTGAAACTATGTATTGTCTCCATACACACTTCTGTGGTATGCACACACACTCACTTATTCAACTGAACATTCTTATTGTGCATCCATTAGGTAGCAGTCACTGCTTTGGTGCTATAGACGTACAAATATTTCTATGTAAAGGATATATCTATATGTTTATTATGCCATACTATCACCTCTTATCCAGAGGTCAGACTGGTGGCAGCCTCAACCATTCAGAATGTAAGTTGGAAAAAGGCAACAAGAGAGGCTTGAAGCTGCAAACTGCTGAGGACTTGATTCCTTAGGAAAGACAGAATTGCCCTCAGGCAGTGGCTCAGAACAACTACGTGTGTAAGGCAGCAGATGATAGCAGCAGGACTCACTGACCTCGTGAGAAATGATAGCTGACAGCAGCGGGAGGAGACGGAAGAACTCTGGAGAGCAGAAGCATTTCTTTTGAATTCTCCCTTGTTCTTCGGCACAGTGGTCCGAGGCCATTAGGAGTAAGCAACCACAAGGACCACAAGAAACTTTTGAGCGCATTACTGCATTAAATAGCCCCACACTTGATGTTCGTAATGGTACTAGTTCATATTTGCGTAGCTTTTTTTTTTTTTTTAACACTATTCTTTACATGACATGGTCTTATTGAGTCAAAGGCAACCCCCCTATGGCAGCATGTATGAGAATCAGCCAGAGGGTTTGTTAGAATAGGTTGCTAGAGCCCAGCCCTAGAGTTTCTGATTCAGTAGGTCTGGGGTGGGGCCCCCAAATCTGCCTAACAAATTCCCGTATGTTGATGATGTTGCTGGTTCAGGGCCATCACCCTATGGGAGGGTATGTTTGGCCTCTTGTATTACTATTGTCTCTATTTTCCAAGGAGAGGAAATAGGGTTTCAGAGAAGCCAAGTACTTAACCAAGGCCACAAAGGTGGCAGAGTTTAATTTAAGTGTTCTGAGAATAAGTGTTTTTTGAACTATGTGCTGTTGTCTCAGATTTTTTTCCTTAAGAATTAAGAGAAGGTTTAGTACGTTTTAGATTTTCATCAAAATGCTTAGAATTAAAAACATTGCTATTCTGGCTATTATCAAAAAGACAAGAATAGGTACTGGTGAATATGTGGAGAAAAGAGAACCTTGGTGCCCTGTTGGTAGGGATGTAAATTAGTACAGCCATTGTGGAAAACTGTGAAAGTTCCTCAAAAGATTTAAAATAGAACTACTTGGTGATCCAGCAGTCCCACTTCTGGGTATGTACCCAAAGGAAATAAAATCAGGATCTCCAAGATATATCTACACCCCCATATTCATTGCAGCATTATTCACAATAGCCAAGCGATGGAAACAATCTAAGTGTCTATCATTGAATTAATGGATAAAGAAGATGTGAGATGTGAGATTATGTATTTACATATATATTACATTTATACTGTATTATATGAGAGGAGATCTTAAATGTTCTCAGCACACACGCACCCATACACACACAGATAATTGTGTGAGATGATGGATGTGTTAACTAACATTATTGTGGTAAGCATTTCACAATATATAAGGATCAAATCATCATGTTGTGTACCTTAATCTATATAATGTTACGTGCTAGTTATATCTCAATAAAGCTGGGGGAAACATTGCCATTGTAGTTTATCATAAAGTTTATGTATTATGGCATATATTCTTCCTTGACAGTGTTACATGGGCTTTTTGGTATGTCCAGGCTCCATTCCACTTAGGACATTTTAAGCTTTGTTTATTTATTTTTGAGAGACAGAGAAACAGAGAGAGAGAGGGAAAGAGAGAATTCCAATCAGGCTCTGAGCTATCAGTGCAGAGGCTGATATGGGGCTTGATCTCATGAACTGTGAGATGATGACCTGAGCCGAAATCAGGAATCTGATGCTCAACCAACTGAGCCACCCAGGTGCCCTACATTTAGAATATTTAAATAAATGCTAAGAAATTAGGATGAGTGGATAAAAAAGGAATACAAGGAAGTGGGTTTTTGGATTGACTGGGGCAGGTGCAAATCCTTTGGAAAAGAACCATGAAAGAGTGGGAAAGCATGAGATTTCATAGATGAGAAGGAAGCTGGTATTTTGGGAACATTTCCCTGTGAGATTAATCTGCATTGCTTGTATTGACTTTGACTTGATGTTGCTTTTCTCTGCAATGGTCTCTTCTAACTGAACAAGCATTCTACTTCCAGGCTTGGAATGTCTAAGAAAAATCTATTCTGTTCATATATATGTGCCCATTTTCCGTCTCCGTAAGTGATTTTCTGTGAGCCTCTTTGTCCTAGCGGCTTACTGAATCAATTACAGAATTATGATGAAGCCTCCTAAGAAAGAATGTCTAAAGCCATCTAAGGTAAAATTCTGGGATTCCCCCATGTCCTTTCATTTCAAGACTATAATGCAGAGAAATGACATTAGTTTCTTAGGCTATAACCAGGTTGTATCAGCCGGATTCAGTCAGGAAAACAAAGCCACTGTAGGTATTTAAAACATTAATACAGAGATTTAGAAGAGATTTAATACATGATGGTGCTTATGAAGCCATGGGAAAAGCTGGAGGAGTGGGAATCGTGGATGCTACCACCAGCTCCAGGTTTACTGCCACGAGGAAGTGTAGAGCCACTTCCTCCCAGAATCACTCCCACCCACTTCAGAAAAGGTGGCCCCACAGCTTCTCTCAGCAGCGAGTGGCTAAAATGACAGGAAAGCAAAGAGGCTGTTGGAAAGGCATATCCGGGAAACTCACACATCCATCTGCCAATGCTGCCAGAGAAGGAGGATTGTCTGCGTCCTCTCTTCCACCTTTCGAATCTTGCAGAGGCGCAATCTCTTCAGATTTAACTTGTTTAACAGGATCCACTTTGGAAAGTAAGGTTTGTGTCACACACAGATGTGGCTGTGGTCTCTTCCTCAAATTACCAACTAGGGGTGGATCCATGGAGTCTCTCTGGAAGTATAAGTCCTCACATCTCATTACCAAACCTCTAAGCCGTGAAGTCTCACTGCATTCACAGAGTCTGGATTTGATTTTGCCTGACAGGTATTAATGACTTATTATTGATTACATTTTTATTTATAGTAAAACCTTAATTCATGGGAATCTTGCTAAAGCACAAACTTCCATTAATTATATTTTTCTCTCTCTGCATGATTAGAAAAGAAGTTTTACCACTAGAAAAGCTTCAATGAAGTTTTTATTTTTATCCAAAAAATTAAAAAACATACCTAATTAATATATAACCATTGTATAAAACAGGGGAAAATATAATATTTTAAAATATATAAGTAAGTATATATTTGTTTAATATCTTTTTATTAGAAATTTAGTAGATTCCAGTTTTTGTTTTTGACTTTAATTACCAATGGTGATATAAATACTCTGATACATGCATCCTACAACAAGCAATATCCTTAGATAAATTGCTAGAAGTAGATATTTTAGTACCTAAAATAATGTACTTTTTGGAGATACTTGAAGTTATAAATTAACTTTCATAAAGATTAGGACACTTTTAATCTCTTACCAGATGTGAATGGCAGTTCCCAATTTTCTGAACCCTCACCAACATTGGTTCTTATCATATTTAGAAAAGCTGTGCTGGGGTACCTGGGTGACTCAGTTGGTTGAGTGACTGACTCTTGGTTTCAGCTCCCATCATGATCCCAGCATCATGGAATCGAGCCCTGTGTCTGACTCTGAGCTGAGTGTGGAGCCTGCTTAAGATTCTCTCTCTCACCCTCTGCCCTTCTTCCCTGCTCACGCTCTCTCTTTCTAAAAAAAAAAAAAAACAATAATAATAATTTCTAAAAATGCTAACTTGATAGTTAAAAATTGTATTTAATTGTCTTAATTTGATTTTCCGTGATGACTTAGAGAGGTTGAACCTTTGTTCATATGTTGTCAACTATTTACACATACTCTCCTGATGAAGTCACACCTTTAGCCTATTTTCTTTTCTGTTGGGTTGTTAGACTTTAAAAGTTGATTTGCAGTAGCTCTTTATATATTAAGGGTAAAATCACTTCTCTCTTATATATGTCAGAAATATTTGTCTCAAACTGCTGTTTGCCTTTTTGTTTTTCATCTTTTATAAAGCCTGAAGAGTTTAAAATTTTTATTTCATCAAAATTTCAATCCTTTTTAAAATGTTGTTTGCTCTTGAGGGCATGCTTAGAAAGTCTTTCATCTAATATTATATAAATATTCCATTATTTTTTCCCACACTTTTATTTTATTTAAAAAATTTTTTTTCAATGTTTATTTTTGAGAGACAGAGAGAAACAGAGCTTGAGTAGGGAAGGAACAGAGAGAGAGAGGGAGACACAGAAGCCAGCTTCAGGCTCTGAGCTGTCAGCACAGAGCCCAATGTGGGGCTCAAACCCACAAACCGTGAGATCATGACCTGAGCTGAAGTCGACAGACTGAGCCACCCAGGCACTCCAATTTTCCCGCGCTTTTAAAGTTTCATTTTAAGTGTTTACACTTTAGTTCCATTAGGAATTTCATTTTGTGGAAAGATGAAACCTGGAGTGATATTCAAAATATTTAACAATGAGCATGCTATGGGTGCTGACCAATCCGAGTGAATGCCAGCCTTAAAAACTGAGTATAGCCACATTGGTTATTCTTGTTGAATATTGGACCTGGATGAAATAGATTTTTTTTCCTCATATGGTCAGATTACCCTGACATATATCATATCTTTTCCTCATTGATTTAAAATGCCTTCTTTATCCTAAATTTGGACTCTTTCTGAACTTCACTATGGACTTCCAATGAAATGACTGCCTAATTCTACCTATTCCTAGTAAGGGAGTAAATTCAACACTGTTTTGATTACTGTAGCTTCAGAAAACATTTGGCTATCTCATAGAACAATTCTTTAAAAATCTTTTCAAATCACTGTGACTGACAAGTAGGGAAAGGTGTCACCACACTGACACCTGATCACCAGGAGACAATAGGGCTGCTGTTACTCAGTGGAGGCAAGGAAGGATGTTTCACTCTCAAGTGTTCCATTGGGACATCTTTTGATGCTCTTATCCCCAATTAAAAAAAAAAAATTATACTAAAGAAAAAACATGTATGGGGAAATCTAAAATGTATATTGTAGTAAAAATAGATCAGATTTACCTAGTTTCAGACCAGAGTGCTATGCCAGTCTCCTCAAAGCAGAGGCATATGAGGGAATAATTCAGAAATGCTGGAAAAATTAGAATTATTTCAGAAAATAGCATTAGGAGAAATTCCATAAGATTTCTAGTTTTGAGTTGTAGCTCTTATGTAATTTTCTTTAGGAGATTATTTCTAATATTTCAATCATTCTTAATATTGGGAACGTTTTGTTGGTTTTCCATTTTCCTCTTTTGGGTTACTGCTATTTTTCTTGATTCATTTCCCTTTTAATTATATTAAATAATTTCGCTTATTTCCTTTTAAAAGTTATTTTGTTTTCTCCATTTCTTAGATACTACCTAGTTATTTCCTGAGTGTATGTGTGCTTCATGCCTACATGTTTTTATATGTGCTGCGTTAGTAACGATAGTACTGCTTGTCATTATCTTGAAATGTCTCATTACTTTCTTTGGTCAGTAAAGCTTAATGCACATGTGAGATTAGTTATTGAAGTAATAATTAAGAACTAATGTGATTGTTATTTCTGTGATGAATGTAAATAATATGTATCTCAGCTTGGATGTAATGTTATGTAATTTTTGTTTGATAAAATATAATCTCTGGGGCACCTGGGTGGCTCAGTCGGTTAAGCGTCCGACTTCTGCTTAGGTCATGATCTCACGGTTTGAGAGTTTAAGTCCTGCATCAGGCTGTCTGCTGGCAGTACAGAACCCGCTTCAGGTCCTCTGTCTCCCTCTGTCTCTGTTCCTTCACTACTTGTGCTCTCTCTCTCAAAAATAAGTAAATATTAATATATATATATATAGATATATATAGATATAATGTCTGTAATACATTATTGTTCACATATTTCATTGATGGGCATTCAGTAATTTTTCAAGTTAATTTTGACAGGGTCACATTTCACATATTATTGAATAATCTATATAATGAGCTTCTTTATTTGGTGAAGACAACATTATTTTACAGTTTTATGGAAAATATTATGATGAGACTTAGCAGCAGTTCAATTATATTAACAAATATTACTGAAGTTGGTACTTCTGGGTTGTGGGAAGTTTTGTTTATCTGTGTTTGCTTACCTGTGTTTAAAAATTTATTTTTTAATAACCACCTACTGCCTTGTTTAAAAAAATAACATTTTAAACATTGTGTTTTTTTTTTCAACAGAGCTCAGAGGGTGCCCACAATAAAAGAGATAAAGAAGGGAGTGTGGAGTACAAGATTGTAGTTTGCAGTTTGCAATTCTGCTCCTTCCCTGATTCTTAAGGGAGCTGAGCAAAAGTAATTTTTATGTTCTTCACATTTTCTAGGAATGCATTATTTAAGCAGGTGAATAATATTTAAATTTTTAATATTTATGACCTTTTATATGAAAAAGAAATGTGAGTGCTGGAGACTTTCTACTTGCAAAAAGTCTTTTCGGTTTTTCCATTTATGTTTGCAATCTGAAATGAATATACTAAGCATCCATATAAGTTTGCTAGAGTTGCCAGAATGAATACACAGACCAGAGGGTTCAAACAACAAATTTATCTTCTCACAGTTCTGGAGGCTACAAGTCAGAGATCACGGTTGTGATCAGCAGAGTTGTATCCTTCTGAAGACCGTCTTCCTGTGTCTTCACATGTTTTTCCCTTTGTCCAAATGTCCTCTTCTCAGAAGGACACTAGTCATATTGGACTAGGGCCCACCCTAAGGAATCATTTTAACTGAATTGCCTTTGTAACGGTCCTCTCAATATGAAGTCACGTTCTGCGATACAGAGGGTTCTTTGAGTTAAGGACTCCTTTGAGAATGAAAACCAGGGCCCCTCTACCCAGAGAAATGCATATACACACTCAATTTCACATCAACTACCTCCTCACCCTACCTATGGACCCCTAGGTCCAGATGTTATTAAAACCATGAAGCCAGGGAATTCAGTGATCAAATCCATCAGACGAGTTGTCTGAAGGTCACAAAACTTAGGAAGGTTCACCAGTACTAATTACAATTTTAGATCTTTCACCTAAATGTTTATAGTCCGTTGGCTATAAACTTGACAATTCAGGGAACTGAAAGTAGCTCCATAAAATCCTCACTGTAGCAAAATCAGCTCCCAAGTGCACGCTGAGAGGTCTCCTGAGTAACTGGGGCAGTTCTCTTCATTTCCAAAGAGGTCTCCTGATACCAGAATTTAAGCGCAGATCCTCAGTAAGGGAAGCCAGGCCTGCTTTTAAGCAGTCCCTGGGTGTGGGCTCCCCTGCCTCCGTGGGGTGCTTCCTGCAGAGGTATGGTCTGGTTTTGGCTAATCAGTGGATAGGAGGATCGTAGACTTATTGGGTTGATTTTCTCCTTGGGGACTTTTCCCATCTAGAACCTGAACTCCTCTGGAACTCGAGACTCTAAAGGAACTTAATATTACTCGAGGCTGAGTCAGAAGTCCAAGAGCTAGGCCTCTAACCAGTCCCTAAAAATGACAAGGATTATGTACCTTTGGTAGTGTTATCATTTGTGAATAAAGAAAAGGGAAAAAACCAAGCCAGCATTTATAGAAATGAGTTCTATGCCAGGTGTATAGAGCTTTCTATAGAATGCATGGACTTGAATAAATGCTTAGACCCCTTGCAGAGAATATTTTAATAATCCTGTTTTTTTCTGGTCCATTATATAAATGTATCAGTCTGAGGCCAGTTACTAGCTTTTATGTTGTTAGCATGGCACTTTGTCATGGTTTGTGTCAGGAAGGAAATTGGTATTTGGGTTCATTCTGTTTCTGAAACATTAAGTAGTTCTTTCTAGCTTTTGTTTTGCAGTTCATTTAAATTTGATTTAAGTCCATTATCAAAACAAAATTCAAAATGCTTATTCAAGAATACTGTGAAAGTGAGAATCACATAAAATTCCATATTATATAGCTACACTAAAAGTCTGTACACAAACCAAAAATATAGTGAAGGAAAAAAACTTACTTATCTACCAAAAATTCTTTAATTATAAAATTTTAATGTTTCTCTAGTTTCTCATAAGTGCATTTTATTTTCTTTGTCCTTTTGTTCATTTGCAAAATTATGCAGTTTTGAAACTATATTGTTACAAATATATTTTTATTGGAAATTAACTGACATACTAAAGATTGTTAACAAAATCTAATTTTGCTTAAAATACTGATTCAGTAATATGAAATAAACCTATGAATATATAAAACAAACTTGTATATTTATTATTTATTTATTTATTTATTTATTTATTTATTTATTTATTGATTTATTTATTTTTGAGAGAGGAGAGAGAGAGAGAGAGAGAGAACCTGCATGGGCAGGTAGGGGCAGAGGGAGACAGAGAGAGAGAATCTTAAGCAGGCTCCATGCTCAGCACAGAGCCCTGATGTAGGGCTTGATGTCATGACCCTGAGATCATACCCTGAGTGGAAATCAAAAGCTGGACGCCTAACTGACTGAGCCACCCAGGCACTTCCTATTTATTATTTTTTAAAAAAACAAACTTGTTTAAGAAGGAAATTTAGAGATCCTGTATTTGGATGAATTAAAACAATATCAGTATTAATATTTTAATTTCCTTTCCCAAATATGAAAACTCTTTTGATGTACCATTTAGTTTTATGTCACTTTATTCACCTTTAGTTGTCTGTACTACATAAGTAAGAAAAATCATGAATATACAAAACTAATGTTTTTTTTTTCAAAAAGACTCAAGGAAAGGTTTATGGGTTAGATATTATTTGAAATAAATCTCAAAACAGATACTCAAAAATGGTTCAAATTACTTGTAAACAATGATCAACTTTTAACCTTAGTAATGGTGATAGTATTTACAGTTTTGGCTACAGATGGCAAGAATTCCTTATAAATACCTTTTTTTTTTTTTTTTCCCCAACTCAGATTTTATTCAGATTTCATCAGCTTTTTCACACATGTTCTTTTTTTGTTGTTGTTCCAGGAGCCAGTTCAAGATACCATATTGTATTCATTTTATTGTATCAAATGATTTCTGTTGTTCCTATATTTTATAATAATTTCTGAAGAGTAGAAATTCTGTGTGTATGTGTTTATGTATTTTTCTTGTCCTCTGTGGCAGAATGGCAGAAGCAATCTTATGTGATTTGGAATCAAATTGACCTGAGTTTTAGTCCTAATTTCCTACTTAATTCTGAGGCATTGGTGGAGTCACCTAAACTCTCTAAATTTCATCCATAAAATAGAAATAATAACAATAATACCTGTCTCAGTGAGCTGGTGAGACTAAATGTGAATATACAATGAACTATAGCAGCAATTGTTGGTAGTATTATTACTTACTGTCTAATAAAGATACTAAAGAAAGAATTATCTGGAGAGCAGATGGTCAAAGATGATTTTTAAAAATGCGAGGAGGGGGAGTGGCACAGAAAATCACAACTTGACAAAGTCTGAAATAACCAGCAATCAATTGTTCAGTAGAATTAAGAAGCTTTCCTATTTCTTGCCAGCATATTTATATCAAATGTGTAACAGGGGGCCAGTTTTATTACTTGGCATGTTCCTGGCCATTTGTAAGGAAAATGTTCAGCAGCTGTTGATCTGGGAGGCAGATGGATGGATGACATTTATGAATTATAGTTTTTAGATGGAGAAACTGAGGCACCAAGTGGTTAATTGTTTTCCCCAACCTTCCGCATCTATGAAACATCAAATCTGAAAGTATGGTTCATGAATATCTCCTGCCTTCCAGCTATGTGCTGCAGAAAGAAATTGCCAATGGATGAGATGGTAAAAATGGGGGGCTTTCTCTCAGGGAGGCCAGCTGAAGAGTCGTGCTTTTGTGTCTGGTACAGATGGCCAACTGGTAGTGCTTACCAGGGCTTCCCTCCCCTGCAGCCACCCACCCTCAAGTGACAGCTTTTTGCATCTTCTTGTCTAATTAAACCACCAACAGAGAATGCCAGTTATCTGCTTGCGTGACACTTCTGAATATTAAGTAGCATTTGTAATTAATTATTTTTTGAAAGGCTTGATCCTCTATAATTAAATAAATCTTTGCAAATTAATAATAGGGTAGCATGGTATACGGACTGAAAACACCGTGAGCAACAACTTGGTAGTGAGGGAAGAACTTTGCATCTAATACGGTGTGTCTATTGATCAATCCTTGATAATCTGAATGCTCCTGGACTAACATCATGATGTGTTTCTTCTTTTCTCCATATTCTCGTGCACCCAAGTGGAACCAATTGTTTCTGCACAGGGTAAGATATAAAAATGCAGATTCGCTTAAATAACTTATTGCCCAACAAGGCAGTCTGTGTTGTACACGAAAATATGCCGCAAGCAGCTGTCTGCCTCATATCGCCCTCTGGGTTATGATTGTGGTGCTGTTTAGTAATTTTTGTGTCTTTTTGTGCTGGTGGCAACATTGAGACCTGATAACGGATGCTGGCAAGATCTTGAAAGCCAAGGCATGGAAAGAATGCTTTTAATCAGATGGTCATATTCTTCCATGATGAGCTTGTGGGGTGTGACAGAGCTGGCCCACCCCAATGGACAATCCAATATGCCACGCTGTCTAGATGGGGACAATCCAATATGCCCCCACTGCTATTTTGCCCTGGAGAGGCTGGGCAGCTGGGGAAGCAGGAGACCCATTGCTGGGATGTATCCTGCCTCCAGGGCCTGGCATCACGATTTTGCTTATTTGGTGGAGGCTGTTTAAGTCTGTGGGGGTCTAGGTTGTTGGCTGCCAAAGCTGGATTGGACAGGTGTTTAGCCAGGAGCGGTAGAGGGGGAGGATGATGGGTGGAGTCAGGTGAGCGAAAATGGTCCTGCTCTTTCCTTTCACTGCATCCCATTCCCTTTCCTTCCTCCTCCTTTCCCTATCTCTGTCTTTCCCATTGTCCCCTTGTCTGCTTGTGCATTTTTGTTGTAGTTGTTGGTGTGAGTATTGCCTTGCTTAGATTGCAGCTGTGAGAGTAACAGGATCATGCCTCAGCATTATAACATTTCAGATCTGGGAGGTTGTCTTCGGGGTTCTGGACCAGCCACAGAGAGTCGTGAATCTTAAAGATTCTGGAAGGATTTCAGGGTTTCTCCTAGGGGCTTGACTTTTTGTTACATGAATCTAGGAGTGCTATATGGCTTAGATGTAAGGGTGATGGTTCTAATGATAATTATTATCATAATAATTAATATGCATTGTATAATGCATACTCCGTATACCTTGTCTTTTGACATTTTAGTTAATTTTTTAATAGGTAACATGTCTTCATGATTCACAATGAAAAAATTAAAAGAGATACTTAGTAAAAATGTACACTCTCCCCTCCACTGAGTTATCACCTGCCAAAGAAATAAATATTATCCATTTATTATATATCCTCTCTGAAGTTTTTATGCATAAGAAGGAAAATAGGAACACATATATTTCCCCCCATTTCATGGCACAAGCAGTGACACATTATACATTGTTCTGTACTTCATGTGTTGTTTTTATTCAATCCTCACAGCAGTCCTATGTGGAATGAGCTGGTTGTTATTACCTGATTTTACAATTAGAATTCAGCTGTAGCTGCGTAACTTGCTTAGGGGCAACATAGCAGGGTGGTGGAGCCAGGATAACCCTGACTGTCCAGCTTGATCAGCTGTGATCTTGATAGTTAGGCTGCCCTGCCCTGCTGCTGTGGACTCTCCACACTTCCTGCTGATTTGCACAGGCTCCCTGGGGGCTCAGTGTGGTGCTGCCTCCGACCCACAGACTCCAGGCAACAGTTAGGGAACTTACTCAGCTCTGCATCCATTGGCATTTCTTTTTCTTCTTTTTTTTTTTTTCATGAAGTAATGATTTCTAAAAAATTGCAGTCAAATATATATAATGCATAAATATATCATCTTAACTATTTCTGAGTATATACGTCAGTGACATTAAGTACATTGACATTATAGTGAAGCCAGTCTCCAGAATTTTAAGCTGAAGCTTTACCTCTTAAACCATAACTGCCTATCCCTGCTTCCCCAGTTCCTAGTAACCTCTATTCTACTTTCTGTCTCTATGAGTTTGACTACTCTAGGTAGTTAATATAAGTGGAAGGGTACTATTTCTCTTTCTGTGATTGGCTTGTTTCGTGTAGCATAGTGTCATTAAAGTTCATCCATGTTGTTGTATGTATCTGAATTTCATTACTTTTTAAGGCTGAATAACATTCTGTTATGTGTATACCATATCGTGTTTATTCATTCATCTGCTGGGAGGCACTTGGGTTGTTTCTATCTTTGGTTATTGTGAAAATAATGCTGCTATGAACATAGGTGCACTAATACCTGTTTATATGTCTACTTTCAATTGTTTTTGGTATATACCCCAAAGTGGAATTGCTTGATCATATGTAGTTCTATTTTTAATTTTTTCTCAAAAAAATTTTTTAATGTTTATTTTTGAGAGAGAGAAAGAGAGAGAGAGAGAGAGAGAGAGAGAGAGAGAGAGAGAACAAGCGGGGGAGGGGCATAGAGAGAGGTAGACACAGCATCTGAAGCAGGCTCCAGGCTCTGAGCTGTCCGCACAGATATGGGACTTGAACCCACAAACCATGAGATCATAACCTGGGCCAAAGTCAGATGCTTAATTGACTGAGCCACACAGGTGCCCGTAATTTTAATTTGTTGAGGAACTGTCATACTGTTTTCCATAATGCCTATACCATTTTACATTCCTACCAGCAGTGTACAAGGGTTCAATTTCTCTATATCCTCCTCAACATTTGTTATTTTGTTTGTTTTTAACAGTAACCATCCTAATGGGTGTGAGGTGGCATTTCTTTTGTAACATTCCATTAAACACATTTCTTAATTCTTGGGTGGGGCCCACCTGCCTCTTCTTACCTCAGGTCCCTCTTGCAGGGGGGGGAAAGGAGCAACCAGCCTGGAGGCTGAGTGAAGCCGGTGGCTCAGCTCAGTATACCTGCTCAGACCTCTCCACCCCCCTGGGTCCTTGGTGACTTCCCTCTGTGCTTTAGAGTGGCCACATCTTCTTGTTGGTTATCAAGAGAGATTTTCTTGACCTTTGCAAAAAAGACAGGATAGGATCCTGGAATGCAGAGAAACCTTTCCCATCTTGTAGGTTTCACACATACTTTGTTCTTGGATGGCTGCTTGTTTTGTTAAAGTGGGAGACTTTTTAAACCCAGTAACATTTTCTTTTTTTAAAAAAAAAATTTTTTTTAACGTTTATTTATTTTTGAGACAGAGAGAGACAGAGCATGAATGGGGGAGGGTCACAGAGAGAGGGAGACACAGAATCGGAAACAGGCTCCAGGCTCCGAGCTGTCAGCACAGAGCCCGACGCAGGGCTTGAACCCATGGACCGTGAGATCATGACCTGAGCTGAAGTCGGATGCTTAACCGACCTTGCCACCCAGGCGCCCCTAAACCCAGTAACATTTTCATTCAATAAATCAAGTCATTTTAAGACAAGCCCTTCTTTCACATTTACACCAGCCTTTGTTTTATCCTCCCTGGGAAGAAGATGTAAATGTTTCCACCACAGTGGAATATTGCAGGAGACATTCTGTACGGTGCAGACTCTCCAGGTAGTGATTCAGTTAGGCACTTAGGTGAGCCATTTTTTCCCATCTTTCATCTTTATTCCATCTTTCAGTCTTGGGCTCTCTGGAGGTATTTCTTGGGAATGATTAGGCAGCTTTAATCACTCAGGACCCAGGCGTGGTCTCAGAGTTGTACCTGAGTGAGGCATTTGTCTGGGTTCCCACTGTAACCCCAACCTCTAATGCAAGGCTTAGCTGCCACTGGGAAGGAAGGAGGTGGAACACTTTTGTTTGGTGCTGTAATCCATTCTCGAACTATCTTCTCTGTGTCCCTGAACATAGCCATTTAAAAAAAGTGGTACTCTTTTTTTTTTTTTTTTAATGTTTATGTATTTTTGAGAGAGAGAGAGACAGCATGAATGGGGGTGGGGCAGAGAGAGAGGGAGATACAGAATCTGAAGCAGGCTCCAGGCTCCAGGCTCTGAGCTGTCAGCATAGAGTCCAACATGGGGCTGAAACCCACAAACTGTGAGACCATGACCTGAGCTGAAGTCAGATGCGTAACTGACTGAGCCACCCAGGTACTCCAAAAGTGGTATTCTTTTTAATAATAAAAGCAAATACATGCTCAAAGCAGAGAACTTGGAAAGTGAAGAAAAACACACTACTATAAACATTGTAGTGCATGGGATTATAACACAGATACTGTCTTACAGTCTACTCATTGGCTTAAAAGATTGTGTAATTGTCCTATACTACTAAATATTGTTTCACTGTGTAACTTTCAATAATAATATTCATGGCATAATATGGATATACTATATTTCATTAAAAAAATCCTTTATTGTTGAAAATGTAGACACTTTCCTTTCTGGCTATTGTGAACTTTTATGAACATCTCAGTACATATATATGTGAAAATGATGCTATTTTTAAATGTTATTTTTGAAAAGATGTATAAGAAGGTCTGTTTTATCACAGGTGGCCCTGACACCACAGGGAAGTGAGTTGACAACATAGAGACAAATTTTGATAAAAGGGAGTGTAAAGAGAGCACCTTCCCTTTGAATTAAGTTGAAGCGTAAATGGGCACTCACAATGACATCAGCGAACTCAGAACAAACTCAACAGCACTATTGCCAATTTCATTTGCCAGGGTTCTAAGATGTTCAGGATACTTTTTTTCTCTCTCTGTTCATGGTCCCGATTAGTGGAACTGTTGGCAATATCTCTCTAACAAACAACCATGCTCTCAAAATGTACATTTAATGCCATTGTTTATTTGTTTTGTGAGTTGTTAGATGATCAGAACAGTACATTTTCTGAAATAGTCTGTATTTCCTCAGGACATTTCTTTATTTCTTATTTTATGAACATTTCTTCACTTCTTATTGTAGGGACAAAAGCATTACAGTATGTTATGATATTTTTAAAAATCCTATTTTCTAATGAGGATAACACCACAACTGGAAGCCTACATATTCCGACCAGTTAACTTGGAATCAAACAAATCATAGGTATGGTAAATAATATGTCATTAGAAAAAGAAAATTCTTTCTATAAATTTTCTAAATTTTTCTTAGAGCAACCAGAGACATTCAAAAAGTGTTTCCACAGGGCTGCCTGGGTGGCTCAGTTAGTTAGTTAGTTAAGCGTCTGACTTCGGCTCAGGTCATAATCTCATGGTTTGTGAGTTTGATTCCCACACTGGGCTCTGTGCTGATGGCTCAGAGACTGGAGCCTGCTTCAGATTCTGTGTTTCCCTCTCTCTCTGCCCCTCCTCTGCTCACACTCTGTCTCGCTCTCTCTCAAGAATAAAATAAACATTAAAAAAAAAATCAAAAAGTGTTTCCACAAATTCAAGTCATATAAAGTGAGCATGAAAGCATGGCATGTATTATTTATTCAAAGGGCCCCACATGAACATAGAAAATATACAGATAGACTATAAAAACACAGTTCTGGGGGGTGCGTGGGTGGCTCAGTCTGTTAAGCTTCCTACTCTTGGTTTTGCCTCAGGTCATGATCTCATGGTTTGTGAGTTCCAGCCCTATGTCGGGCTCTGCTCTGCAGAGCCTGTTTGGGATTCTCTGTCTCCCCCTCTCTCTGCCCCTCTCCTGCTCTCTCTTTCTCAAAATAAATAAATAAACATTAAAAAAAAACCCACGGTTCTACAATGTAATAAATTTGGCCCACATCTAGATCTTCAGGGCTGAAGAAACTTGAGAAAGTCCTATCCCACCTCATTTGAGAGGTAAGGAAAATGAGTCCCACAGTATTCAGTGATTTGCTAAAGGGCACTGTGCTTACATTAATTTAACATATAATTATGAAGTTTTGCTTCTCTTTTTAAAACTCAGATACAGTAAGCAGATAGTGTGGTGGGCTTATCAGGACCCCACTTGAGGGCAGAAACACTTGTTACCCCAAATACATTCTGCTCCCAGCTGGGTCCCCCTACGGGGACTTGTCCTTGGTGGCAGAAATTATTTTTCCCAAAGGTCACAGTCTTGTTTCAAGGGACAGCTTGCATCTGAATCTTGGGCTGTCTGGTTGATGAGGAGGTATAAAGGCCTGGCCCCCTCAACCCCAACAGAGACAACTCTAAAGAACCAGGAGGATCAGCTGAAACCTTTGTGGCCCAAGTTCTCCCTCTGCACAATGCTGCTTTCTTCCCACCTCCTACTAAATGTCCTGCAAGCAAATTTCAGTTCAGAGTTTGCTTCTTAGGGAACTGAACTGCGACATTAGACAAATCACTGGGGGATATTTTGCATCATTGAGTCTTTATTTTTATTTATTTAATTTTTAATTTTAGAGAGAGTGTACACAAGTAAGGGAGAGGGGCAGAGGAAGGGAGGGAGAGAGAGAGAGAGAGAGAGAGAGAGAGAGAGAGAGAGAGAGAGAATTTCAAATAGGTTCCATACTCTGCATGGAGCCCAATGCGAACCCTGGATCATGACATGAGCTTAAATCAAGAATCAGTTGCTCAACTGACTGAGCCACCCAGGGACCCCTGGATCATTGAGTCTTTAAAAAAATATTATATCATGAATTTTATGTTGATGTCTTAATTTTTTTTAATACTCTTTATATATTTTCTTAGAGAGTAAACAGAGGTATTCAAAGTGGTTCTGTTAGCTCAAGTTTGAATATATATGTATACAAATAAGTATGTATTGTATACAGTGTACATAATATGAAAACACATGCATTTCTGGTAATTTTGCAGCATCTCAATAAGGACTTAAATATAGATGGGGTGCCTGGGTGGCTCAGTCAGTTAAGTGTTCGACTTTGGTTCAGGTCATGATCTCACAGTTCATGAGCTTGAGCCCCACGTCGGGCTCTGTGCTGACAGCTCAGAGCCTGGAGCCTGTTTCAGATTCTGTGTCTCCCTCTCTGTCTGCCCCTCCCCGACTCGCATTCTGTCTATCTCTCTCAAAAGTAAATAAACATTAAAATTTTTTAAAAAAAATTTTGGAAAAAGATGTACCTCATTTATTACTTTTTTTTTCATTCCTTCCTTTCACATCCAACATATCCAACATAGTCACAGCTATGATTAAAGGGAAAAGAAAATTTCCCAGGTTTTGTGTTTGGGAAAAAGGGAGGGATGATTGGTGGAAATAAGGAAATGAAAGATATTTGTGAGCTAATCTTATGGAAATTAAATCTGAGGATTTAAAAGTAAAAGAAAACATACAGAAATAAAATAAATGGCCAGGGCGCCTGGGTGGCTCAGTCGGTTAGCTTCTGACTTCAGCTCAGGTCATGATCTCGCCGTCCGTGAGTTCAAGCCCCGCATCGGGTTCTGTGCTGACAGTTCGGAGCCTGGAGCCTGCTTTGGATTCTGTGTCTCCCTCTCTCTGACCCTCCCCTGTTCATGCTCTTTCTCTGTCTCAAAAATTAATAAAAATTAAAAACAAACAAACAAATGGCCATGTATCTATTACCCTGAATTCATATTTGTTAACAAATTATTATATTTAATCTTTTGAAATATGAAATAAAATGCTACAGATACAACAATGAAGATTTCTCTCTCAAAAAATTTTTTTTAATGTTTATTTTTTAGAGAGAGCATGGGGGAGGGGTGGGGGGTGGGGACAGAAGATCCAAAGCAGGCTTCATGCTGACAGCAATGCGCCTGATGCTGGGCTTGAACTCATGAACTATGAGATCATGACCTGAGCTGAAGTAAGACCTTAACTGACTGAGCCACCCAGGCACCCTAGTGACCTGGGGATTTCTCTTAACAACATGGTACGGCCCCTGGTCCTCCCTGTTCTTGGTGCTTGTTTGAGTCACCAGTCACAGCAGCCAATCTTTGATCCCAGCAACACCAAAAGGGTGAACGTAGACAGGAGCCATGTGGAAGTGTCACTGGGTACCACCTGTGTGTGGATAGGCACCCTAATGGAGTCAGGAAGGTACAAATTGAATTGTAGAGGATAAAACTTCAGTGAACAAACCCTTTGGGAAAATTGCTTCTCCTATAAGACAGTCAGAAGCATTTAAAATTCTTCATTAAAAAAAGTGTAGATTGAATGGCTTGTGTAAAGGGTTTGGAATTCATGGTGAATTCATAAAAACTCCTGATATTCCCAAACATGTTTCTCCTCCACTTTCCCTGTTTCAGTAAATCTGCTGAGTCACATGAGTCAGAAGCCTGGAAATCTCCTTGAATTCTCCTTACCTGACACACACAATTGATTTAACCTTCTAAGGGATTGTTCAAATCCATTCCTTCCTCTTTATGCTTGCTTCTGTCTGATTTGGAATCTCATCGGTTCTGGGTTGGATTACTATACAAGTTGACCAGCTCATCTTGATACCCTTAATCTTGCTCCCCTGCCACTACTCTATCCCACTTCCCATGCAGGATTTGCATCGCCAGCAGTGTGGGTCTTCCTAAAATGCAAATCTGGCATATCTTTCTTTCTTTTTTTTAACTTTTTAAAATGTTTGTTTGTGTATGTATGTATGTATTTTCAGAAGTGAGAGAGAGGGTCAGAGAGAGAGGGGGACAGAGGATCCAAAGCAGGCTCCATGGTGTCAACTGAGAGCCCCATGCAGGGCTCGAACTCATGAACCCTGGGATCATGACTGAGTAGAAATGGGACGCTTAAATGACTGAGCCACCCATGTGCCTGCTCCCCTGCCTTTAAAAACATTTTTTTTGTTTATTAATTTTTGAGAGAGAGAGAGAGGGGAAGAAGGCAAGCAAGGGAGGGGCAGAGAGAGAGAGGGAGACACGGAATCTGAAGCAGGCTCCAGGCTCTGAGCTGTCAGCACAGAGCCTGAAGTGGGGCTCAAACCCACGAGCTGTGAGATCACGACCTGAGCTGAAGTTGAAGGCCCAACTGACTGAGCCGCTCAGTTGTTTTTTTTAAATATTTATTTTATTTAGAGACAGAGGGAGAGAGCCTCCCTTCCCTTTTTAAAATATTTATTTTATTTATTTTGAGAGAGAGAGAGAGAGAGAGAGAGAGAGAGAGAGAGAGAGAGAGAATTCCAAGCAGGCTCCATGCTGTTAGCACAGAGTTCCATGCGGGGCTTGAGATCATGACCTGAGCAAAATCAGGAGTTGGACACTTAACGGACTGAGCCACCCTGATGTCCCAGGCATACCTTTCCTTCTTAAAAACAACAACAAAAACCCCCAACTCATTGGCAGTTCCCCACTGCTCATAAAATAAATTCAAGCACCTCTGTGAGGCATTAAACCTCTCACCATCCTGGCCTCTGGCTTTTGGCTTCATGAAGCACCTCTCCAGGCTTCATGATTCATATTCCAGTAATGCCAAACTGACTGTATATCCCCGCACCAGTATTTCCTACCTCCGTGCCTTCGATCATACCTCTTGAGATATGATCCTTGTTCCTACCACTTCATTTGGCTAACTCCTACTCATACTTCAAGATTCCACATTCCTGTTTTCTCCTTGAGGAAATCTTGACACTTTCTTTCAGCACAGCTATCTGTTTTTACGTCTGTCCCTCCTATTCTGGTGTGAACTCCAAATCCTATTAAACTCTGCATTCTAACATCACACATAGTACCTGTACTTAGTCAATGCTTACAAATTTTAGTTGAGTATGAGATCAGTTTAGCTGGGAAAAAGGTTGACATACTATTCAGAACAC
This sequence comes from Panthera uncia, assembly GCF_023721935.1. Lineage (NCBI taxonomy): Eukaryota > Metazoa > Chordata > Mammalia > Carnivora > Felidae > Panthera > Panthera uncia. Next base: position 65,794,866 of record NC_064811.1, on the reverse strand, counting down.
CAGGTGGGTGACCAGACCTAAGCAGTGTGTGGACCACATAGAGCTTGATAGAACATCAGTGATACTAAGCTGGGGCATCTCGAACACAGGCACGTCACCTGAAGTAGTCTTCTCTTTAAGAAAGAGGCAGAAGGCTGGGCACCAGGTGTGTTTTGAGTCTTTGTTGAACCTTTGAGAGCCTCATGGGCTCACACAAGCGAGATCACTGGAGTTGGGAAAGAGTGTGGACTTCATGTCATTGGGCAAGTGGAAGGGAAACGTGCATATGGTAGATGGGACAAGATGTCACTGAGTATTGTAGGAATGCACAAAAGCAATAGGAAATTTTGCATGGAAGGGACTGATCAGAAGACATCTTTCTCCTCCTCTTCTTCCTTTTTCTTTTCCATTCTTTTCTCTCATTCACTTCTCTTTTTACTTCTCATTCTGCTTCTTCTGCCTCTTTCCTTTAGTTTTGGCAGACATATTATATTTTATGTCCCAAATGACCTTTCAAAAGTAGTAGCACACAAAGAGAAAAAAGGTATAGAGAAAAATCTGTGGAAGTATAAAATAAATTTGGGCTCAAAAGGAGGGTTGAAATTAAAGAGATGACAAGTAAAGTGGCTCATTCATTAAGCTGGGCATCACCAGCTTAAAATCAGTTGTAAATCAAGTACTTGCGTTATGCAAGGCATATGGCCTTGGTGCATAAATCTTGTAACGTTATTGCTGCTAAAATAAAGTGCAAGCTCAAAATGCTGGGTTAAGGACCAAAATAGGAAAATATATAGTGTTAGGTGATATGGCACAAAGCTTAATCTCCCTCAGGCCTGTCAATCATGCATAAGGTATTGAATATTTTTGGTCATTTGTGGGTCAGAATTTGCATACAATATTTACAACTTCTTATGAATAGTTTGAGAAGCTCAGGATGAATACTGTGCATGTGAGTATTTATATCACAGGTAAAAGCCACCAGTGTTAGGATAAGACCATAGCAGAACTTCTATGCTCTTGGATTTATGGTGTTTTTGCTTGAAGGAGTTGTTTTCTGTGCTTAGTTCAAAATATGTGCACAGGTCAGGACATCATTTCAGCCTCTCTACTAGTTGTTCCTCACAGTGTGGGCCTTTGACCTGTATTAGAATAAGCAACTGAGGTGCTTGTTTTGGTCCAGATTCCTGGACTCACCCTCAGGTTGACAGGGGCAGAATACCAGGGAGTGGGTGCTAGGGCTCTGCAGTTTGGTGAGAAGACATTAGTGCCCACTGTCTGCAGCATGCTGTGTTCTGAAAGTGATGTTCATACCCAAGCAGCATGGACTGAAGAGACTGAAACATCATGTAAGCTCACAGTCACATTGGATGGAAGATGTGGTTAGCTGTCAGAGATTGCACTGGGGTCAGAAACTGTAGGCCATACCATTCATGTTTCACACATGGCAAAGCTGGTGAGTTTTGAGGGGCTGACTTAATGGTGGTCAAGGGCTCCCGGGTGGCAATGGGAGACCCTTTCCTGGTGAGACGACAAAGCAGTGGTTGGAGCAGTGCCCATGACCTTGGAGGGGGCCCTGCCGGGGGGTATTAACCACAGTTGTGTTTGGCTGCCTGACTCATGCATGGGAGGTTTTTCGGAGGGTGTGATCCTGACCTTGAGCAAAACCGCACAGGGAAGTGGTATGTTTTTGTAGGCTGTGAATTGCATCCAAGCCACCGCCAAATTCATCTGCTGCTCTGTACAGCTCCCGAGCCTTCAGCCAGCCAGCCCTTCTGCCACTGTGGCAAAGCAGGCCTGCAGGAAAGCTTCAGGGCCAGATGCATGGGCAGCAGGTCCACTGTATCTTAGTGCATGGAACAGAAAGTCGTATCATGATCCTTCTTAATGGCTTTCAACCCATTTGATGATAGCCCAGAAATTTAAACATATTTTCCTGCCTTGATCCACTCCCACTCTGATAACCTAGAATATTGCTATATCTGTTATATTATTTCTGTCTCTAGCAATATAATTCCTAATAAAGAATGTCATTGAAAATGCACCCTCTATTTTATTTAATAGAAGCATTAGTGTCTGTGATATACTCACATGACATCTTAGAAAAGGATATTGGATTTGTTCCAAGAATTTTTCAGGTTACTCCAGCATCTGGAGTATGTGAACATTCACTACTAATTCTAAAAGATGCTGCTTCTCTATTATACCATCCAGATTCATCATTATCAGACTGAGGGGTTATGGCTCACTTGTTTTGGGTCTGAATGTTCCTGTTGGGCTACAAGCTACAACATTTGCAGTGCCCCTAAGGACTTGCAAATGTTACCATTCTGACCTCACAGAGAGCCTCACAGCTCTGCCTCTGCATCCGTCTAAGTTAGAACCTCCCTACAGACCTCAGGACTGTCATGCTTATAACACATTTCTATGGATGCCAGCAGGGGTGCCCACACTTAGCTGAGAGAGAGGATAAAGAAAGACAGCAAAGATCCTCTAACTCAGAGTTTTTGATAGTCTTACCCATTGGTTCCTGGGTTCTTTTTTGTTTGTTTATTCATTTTTTTTTAGGTTCCACTTATGAGTGAATCATATGGTATTTGTCTTTCTCAGTCTGACTTATTTTACTTAGCATCATACCCATATTGTCGCAAATGACATGATCTCATACCTTTTATGGCTGCATAATATTCCAGTATGTATTTGCCACATTTTCCTTATCCATTTGTCTGTTGATGGATGCCTAGTTTGCTTCCATATCTTGGCTATTGTAAGCAGCGCCACAGTAAATATAGAGATGCATAGATCTTTACAAATTAGTGTTTTCATTTTCTTTGGGTAAATACTGGGAGGGAGGAGAAAGAAAGGCAGAGAGTAAAGGTCTTCTAACTCAGAGTTTCTGATAGTCATACCCATTTATTCCTGGCTTCTTGCTTTAATCTCTGACCTTCCAGATTCCGGGTCTTGTGAGTCTAGAGCTATCACACCTACCGGTGGTTCCCTGCCTTAGCTGACCTCTCTGGGACGCACCCCTTGTAAGACTAATTCTTGTAGCCTACTTTTGCCTCTCTCACCAGCAGTAGCTGTCAGATCCCACCAGGGAAAGCAGGCCCAGAGTAACGACTCTGTCTGGCTCTTTGGATTCTGTTTCCGCCAGAATCTAGAACTTAGCCAGACCTGGACCTAAGCTCTGTGTGGGCAGGTACTGTGTTGATCTGCTCACTCTTACATTTCCTGTGTAGCTGGTACTCAATAAATGCTGGCCAAATGTTGAATGAAGCTGTGAATAGACTTGACACTTGAAGTAGTAAATATATGTTATAGGATTGGGAACATAGAAGGAAAATTATTTGAATAGGAGAACATAAAAACTGTGATTCTCTTTCTCATGTTTACAATAATTCCTGTAGTTCCCTCTGTTATCAAGAGATCTTTCCTGTATTCTTCTCAGTTCTCAGCAATAACAGGCAAAAATTGCTTTGCCATTCCAAAATACTGACCTAATAGGATTTCCCCTCTGTAATCTGAACTGTACACAGTACAGAGAAGAAGGCAAAAAAACTTCTCCAAGTCAGGGACTTAAACTGAATAGTTCTGGGGCCTAAAATCTAAGAGAGACCACTGTAATTAATGTTCCTGACCCTGAAACAAACATTTTTCTTCTCCCTCCATGTTAAACTCAAATAGCATATGAACCAACTTTTCTGCCAAAAAATGCTTTTTTAAAAATTGAGGTACAATTGGCATATAACATTATATTGGTTTTAAGTGTATGCCATAATGATTCAGTGTTTGTATAGATTGTGATATGGTCACCACAATAAGTCTAGTTAAAATCCATTGCCAATATAGTTACACAAATTTTTTTCTTGTAGTGAGAACTTTTAAGATTACCATCTTTTCAATGTGCAAATATGCAATACAGTGTTCTAAACTATAGCCACCATGCTGTACAGTATATCCCTAGGACTTATTTATTTTATATTTGGAAGTTTGTACCTTTTGACCCCCCTTTGACCACCCCAAATCCCTATCCCCACCCTTACAACCATCAGCCTGTTCCCTGTATCTATGAGTTTGTTTTTAAATTTTTTTTTAACGTTTATTTATTTTTGACACAGAGAGAGACAGAGCATGAATGGGGGAGGGGCAGAGAGAGAGGGAGACACAGAATCGGAAGCAGGCTTCAGGCTCTGAGCCATCAGCCCAGAGCCCGACACGGGGCTCGAACTCACGGACCACAAGATCGTGACCTGAGCTGAAGTCGGACACCCAACCGACTGAGCCACCCAGGTGCCCCATGTTTGTTTTTAGATTCCACATATAAGTGATCTCATATGGTATTTGTCTTAGTATAATGCCCGCACGGTCCATCCACATTGTTGCAAATGGCAAGCCTTCCTTTTTTTTTTTTTTTTAATTGCTGAATAATATTCCATTGTGTATATATGCCATATTTTCTTTATCTGTTCATCCATCGATGGACACTGTTTGTTTCCATATCTTGGCTATTACAAATATGCTGCAGTGACCATGGGGGTGCATATATATTTCTGAGTTAGCTTTTTTGTTTTCTTTGGATAAATACCCAGAAGTAGAATTGCTGTGTCATATCCAAAAATTCTTAATAAATGGTATTGAACCAGAATGGAATAAATGCATTTTTTCTCGTCCCAACTTTTATTTGTTGTAAAATAAGAATTGGCATATTAGTGTCTTCTCTAAATTAAAGCCTGAGATGAACCAGCATGTTTCTAATTCATCCTTTTATTTATTTTTTTAAACTCTGACTTGGCTTGTCTTCTTGGCAATCATTGCAGTTTGTCAAATGACCTCCTGGGGCTGATATCACTATGAAAAGTTTGCACTGACCATTCCCTTAGAAAATTGTATTTTTCCTAAATGAAAGAACTAGAAAAAACAAACAGACCCTTGAGGCAAAGCCAAACTCTGGATAAGAACATATGTTTTTGCATAAATTTTAAAAGAGCAGAATGTACCTCAAGATGTGAAGAGCCCAGTGAACTCTTAAATTGGTCCATGGTGTGTGTGTGAAGGGGAAAGATGGACAGAAAGGGGTTTCTAATATCTGACCTAAGGACAGCACCAAGGGATCAACAGCATGGTGGTGATTAGTATGGGTACAGAGCTATAGGTTTTCAAGTGTTTCCTCCTCTGAATCTCTCAGCAGTCTTACAATGTAGTTGGGTAGGCAAGATCATTCACTAATCTCCTCTTCTACATAAGAAATAGATGTTGTCTTCAATAAAAATTAAGGAAAAAAATAAATGGATGTACAGAATGTTGCTAAACCTCATTCAGCAAGTAAGTGGCAGAGTTGAGGATCAAACCTAGGTCTTTTGACCATGATTCTTGCTCCTTTCCAACATCACCTCCTGGAATAGTGACTACTGTATGTTCTTCAGGAGCTAACAACAGGTCAACTAGTCTACTCTGTTGTACATTGCCTAGACTGGGGTTGATGTGAGATACTTGCTTTTCACATAGCTTTGGTTTTGGTTTCTTCAGGATATTTATTTATTTTGGATGATTTTCTTTCTTTCTTTCTTTCTTTCTTTCTTTCTTTCTTCCTTCCTTCCTTCCTTCCTTCTTTCTTTCTTTCTTTCTTTCTTTCTTTCTTTCTTTCTTTCTTTCTTTCTT
>NC_064811.1:65634505-65789222 GCF_023721935.1 Panthera uncia | reverse complement strand
CTTTCTTTCTTTCTTTCTTTCTTTCTTTCTTTCTTTCTTTCTTTCTTCAAAATGCTTTCCCCAGCATACTATTGCTGATTAGGTCCAAATTCCTCAATAAATATTGGAATTTTACCTACCTGGAGTTTGTTCAAATACACTAATATTTTTGATATAAACATAAGTCAAAGCTATCATAAAGAGAAATTTGAAGCATGTTCATAGGGTTTGGTTTTCATTCTTTGGTTGCTTTTAGACCTAGGTTGTTGGGTTTAAATAGTGCCATAAATTGTGTTGTCTCTGACAGAGTGTAGAGTGGAAACCTCATGGCATTACCAAAATGTTTGGTTTCCTTCTAAATTTCTCACTGGTTGTTAGTTTTGATTCTTTTCTGTGGAAGGAAAAGACATTAAAACAGATTTATCCCATAGCTGATTCTTGATTATACCCATCTGCAATCCATTATCTGAAATTCTGAATTATAAAAAACTTTGAAAATCCGATTTTTTTAAATAAGTTATGCAAACTTATTTGGTGAAAATACCCAGATTTTAACTGACAGAAGTTTAGGCCTTATTTATTCCATTTAATGTGGATATTTATGTGTTTGCTTCAGGAATAGTAATATAAGGAGCTCCCCAGATCCCATATAGTGTATTCCTAATAGTGGTTGCATAAAATCTGAAAAATTCTGAATTCTGAAATGCATCTAGCCCCAGGGGTTTTAGGTAAGGGGTTGTAAACTTCTTCTAAAGAAGAGAAGAGAGGCATTCTGTGAATAACATAGAATAATGGAGAAACACAAGCAGTGACTACAGTACTTTTCATTCACATTAGTGGCCTCCCTGATGGAAGATTGTACATCTTCGTACCGTTAAATTCATGCACACCCATATGATTGATTGATTTTCTTTGGCAAATGAAATGTGAGCAGAAGAGATGAGTCATTTTCAGGCAAAGCTTTAAGAGGCAACGGGTAGCTCTCCATTTTCTCTTTCTTCTGCCATGAGCTCAGCAGTGTTCCAGATGAAGGCTTAGGTCCATCATCTTGTGTTCCCGGTGAAGCCTGGCATGGAGCTGTGGCAGGAGATGCCATATGGAGACATAATGTGAATGAGGAAAAAACCTTCATTGTTGAAGCCTCTGCAGTACAACCTAGTCTATCTCCAGTGACATGCAAAATTGGTGTCTCTGGGATGGAGCCATCCATTAATGTAACATCTGTGGGCACCGACAATTAATGACCAACAGTCAGTATCCTGTAGGTGTTCCCAGTTCAGCTATATGAATGAACGGTTAAGAAAGAGATACCAAGTCAGGCCTGGACTGCTGTACTGCTATGCTTCCCCCCAACCCCCAACACTCAGTGTTGGTTTCCATATGTAGACCCAAGGCCAAGTATCTGCTGACTTCAGGTATCCAAAAAATACTTGGACATTAACACATTTTTTACTTTACCTGATGTAACAAATTACATCAGTAACTCATGCTTATTATAAGAAGTCAACACAAAATAAAGAATACAAAGAAAATGTTTATTCTCTTTTTCTCTCCTAGTGGGTGTATCTTTCCATAACTTTTTCAATGCTTGGCAAATATATATAGATATATAGGGTCACTTTTTAATGTTATCCTACCATGAACATTACTCTGACATGAATATCCATTCAATTCAGTTATTAGCTCCAACTAGACAAATGATTCTTTTAATATTAGCTTCTTTTATTATTAGCTTCTTTTATTGAGTGCTTACTATGTCCAAATAACTCTTGCAAATACTTTAGTTGATCCCTTTGTCAACCCTGGGAAGGTAGGTGCTGTTATAAGCATTTTCCATTGCTTATGAGAAAGTGAAGGCCTAGATAAACTGAGTAATTTGTGAGAGTCACACAGATTAAGAAGTGGCAGAATGAGAAACCCAGGTGGTCTGAGTCTACACTCTATGCTCCTAAACTGTGCTGTATCGCTTCTCTCATTGCAAAATAGTTCAGAATGAATGGGCAATAATTTACTCAATCATCTCCCTATAGATGGAGATTTGAAGGGATTTCCTTTTGTTCCTCTTCTTATTTTGCTACTTCCAACAATGTTGAAATAAACAACACTGAAATATACATACTGATACTCTTCTTATCTGTTAAAAAGAACCCCATGTAAATTTCTTCCTGTGCGAATTTCGGAGAACCCTACCAACCCTGGGAGTCTTGGTCCTGGTTCCAGTGACCAGGTAGGAATTCCTGCTTCATCAGTTCCTCTGAACTCTCCACATATCTCTCTAGCTCAGAGCAGACTGCAGAGGCCTGTTTAAGTCAATGCAACTTGCATTTAGAAACAAGAGGAAGTGAACTGTAAGGGATTATCCTCTCCTAGATGTGTCAGATGCAATCACACGGCATGGATTTATGAAGCGGAGTGAAATATTTGTTTTGATTGCTCACTGATTAAGAATACACTCTAATGCACAATCTTGACAGACATCTAGGGCAACTACCCTTACTTTAAGAATCTGGGTCAGGTTTGCCCAACTTCTTCTAATTCAGCAGTCTCATTTCATTAAAGGATTATGCAAAGAAACCTCAGCTGGGTCCACACAATTGGCTGCTTCATCTTTGGTATTTAATATTGCAGGACCCCAGCAGTCACCAATGTTATTGTCCATTGATTTGTAATGTCTTCTTCCTCACTGAGAGTTAGAAAAGTAGTTAGCTGGGGAGCTTATGAAAAATGGACATACTCTATGAAAAGTGGCATATAATTTAATAATTTAAAATAATTCATTAAGATATTTGAGGTGAGGTATTGGACTAACCCCATATGTTGGAGGTGCTTAAAAAGGGGGTTTGCAAAATTATTTAAATGGAAATGTTTAAAAATCTCAAGAGGAATGTTTAAAAATTTTAATCTAGAAGCACTGCAGGGCAGGTATTTATCAACAGATTGCTACAATGTACTAACATGAAATTGGACAGTGAAAGAGTTTTGGTTATTTTAAAGTAAACTATCCAGGGAAATGCAGAGAAGAAAGTCATAGCATAAACAGGGGGATCTTATGTTTGTGGCTAGGTAGTGTATTTCTGTGTGGGGTAAGGGGTGAGGGTGGATAAGCATGTGGTCTCCTTTAATTTTTTCAGGACAATGTAGGCTTTAGGATAACCAAGAGTCACTCTATACAATGTATGTTTGAAAGAAATGCATTCAAGATCTTAAAAATTGATGTTTGCCTATGTAAGAACTTCTGCTTCAAAAGCAAAGCATCTACATCATTTCTGTTCTGAAGTGTTTGTCTTTCTCTCCTTAACAGCCTTCTCCCTTTTTATTTGCATTTCTGTGGGTGTAGGGGAAGGGCACAGGAGCATTTAGGGAGGAAGTCTTGTCCTTAAGCATGCAGTTTGCAGGCCTCAATCCATTCTTTTATTCTGTTCATGCAAGGGTGGGAAATGTGGCAGATATTTTAACCCTCCCACATTATCTAGAATACCACTCTTCCCCAGTGAGAGCCTGTTTCTACATCCATGGTGCTGATTAAGATGCTAATTTCACCAGTGGAGCTCTATTTCTGAACTCTATACTCATTAGCAAAAGCACAGGTGAAGACTGAGATATGTATACCTGAGTGCAATAGCAGAGTCCCTCTGGTGTGTGGACTTTCACCCCAAGACTGTGGGTTCCTGATTAGGACAACTCACTGCCCCTTGAGTAAAGCTTAAGCCAACGAACACATTATTGTGTTCCATTGTCTTTACTAAAGATTTTAAAGTAAATCATAGACATTTAACTGGAAGGACCTATGAAGCCCTTAAACTCAGCTGCTCTCCGTTTTATTTCCATCTTTCTATATTCATACAGATTTTGCCTTTGGTCACATATTTCCATTTCTAGCTCAGCTCCAGCCCCAGTATTACTCATGATGACAGTTCTCTTTGTACACCTAAGTCTATGAAAAAGCATCGTCACTTTTTTGAGTGACCATTTAAGTTACTTTATGTACTATCGCTGTTGTGCTAGGCACAATGTTTTGGCCTTAAAGACGTAAAGCTCTGCCAAAAAAGAAAAATATTTACAAATTTCTCCCTGGTGTGGAATGCCTTACACTTTGGTCCTTTAGGGCCTGCTTCCTTTTCACCTGTGAAGTGAGGGCCTTGAACCTTCCCTGTGAGCTCTGATCATCGGAGATGGTCTTCCTTGCCCTAGCAGTTACACCTTAGGCTAAGTCTGCAGAGCCTGTGAGGCAAAGCCGTGGAACAGGGTCTGCATTATATTTTTTTATTATTATTATTTTTTATTGTTTTTAGAGAGAGAGACAGTGAGCATAAGCTGGGGAGAGAGGCAGAGGGAAAGAGAGAATCTTAAGCAGGCTCCATGCTCAGCATGGAGCCCAACACAGGGCTCGATCACATGAGCCTGGGATTATGACCAAAGCCAAAATCCAGAGTGAGATGCTCAACTGACTGAGCCACCCAGACGCTGACTTGGGTGTAGGTATTTTCCTTTATGACGGTGAATCAGAGAACTCTGGACATTGCTAAGTGATAATCCAGCCAGCTCTGTTCCTGTAATGACTAGTGGACGTGTATGGTGATTGTGCCAAGATTCTGCCATAGGTGAGGTATCCTTTAGGCCAGGGGGTACATCAGAGGGAGAATCCATGGAATTCAACTGGCTTCCTTCAATTTTTATGCAATCATTAATCAAAAAAGCATGAAGAGTGTGACAGTCTTCCCATGTTTGCTTTTAAATTGAGTTTTGCCCTCTATGCAGGTGGCATAATTTGTTCAAGGCAGCAGACTTTGCCTCTGAATATTGAGAGTTGTTTTAGATGGAATAATGAGCTGGTATTGATGTCTGTATTTACTCTCAATTTAAATATTATTTTATAATTTTTTTTTGTTTTAGTGTTCATTTCTTCTTTAATGATAGTTACTCCCATTACACAGAAATTCAATATAGTGAAACTTAAAAGAAGAATCTATAGGTGTAGGTATTTATTCAATTTTTGGTACCTGTTGACTGAATTCAAGGAATTGCAGACCTTTGCTGATATTTCAATAAAAGGACTTTGTCATTTGTTCATTTGTTAATATATTCTACTGGTTGTTTCTCTCTCTGCTCTCCCTTCTTCAGTTTGCAAGGTTTTGTTCATCTCCAAAAGGGAGCAGTTTAGGCCATGTGCTTCAATACTTCCTGAGCCTTCTATTCCCTGGAACATATGGGGAAGAAGGATTGGCAGAAATTGGCTGCTTTTTCAGCCCATTTTTTCCCCCCTGGATAATTTAATTCAGTTCTTTGCTCTTCCTTTAAGTCATCAAACCATCAGGTCAAGCAAAGAAAAAAAGCATACTTATGGTCATACTTGATTATTCTTAATTTATTAGAAAGTAAAAATGTAAGGATAGAATATTATATTTTTCTATAGCCTTTAAGTGTGCTTTTTATTGTGTTTTTAGCTAAATTTTTATCTCTCCCTACCTCCCGCCATTATCCTTTAGCATAATATACCTTTTTATGCCTCTTCTTGTGACTCTTGATGAAATTTCATGACCCTATGATTCTCCTTTAAATTCATGTTTGGTCAATCTATTTCCTTTTTCAGAGACACTCGTTAGTTTTTTCTACCTTGTTCTGTGCCCTGGCAGTGGGACAACTTCAGCGGGCTGCCTCATCCTCTGGCTCTTGGTTGGTTTGGCCAACGGAGGTATTGGTGGGGATTAGAGGGAGGGAAGAGGGCGGGGCCTGTGCATCCATGGCCCCTCCCCTCTCTTTGTAGCATCCAGGGCATTAGCTGCATTTCTGGACAGTCTTATGTTTTCTGTAAACTGTCCCTGGCCACACCGCTACTTTGTTTCCAAATTCCAGCAGCCCTCTTTGTCCTTTCAGGCTTATGGATATTAACAAGGACCACCAATAACCAACTGCATTGTCTCTTGAGGTTCCCGGCCTCTAGCCCACCCCATCGTAGACAGGCTCTTTGTAAAACTTTCCTCAAGTTATTACACTGGAACGTGCCATCCGTGCCTTGTGGGCCCTGACGGAGAGGATACTATAATAAATGCCTGTATTACTGAGAGGTAGTATGGTCTAATGGTTATCTTCCATTTGACACCAGACCGATTTGGGTTCGAATACATTCCCATCACTTGCTAACTTGGAGTGGGGATTATTTTACCACTCTGCGCCTCACTTTTTTCAAATTTAAAGTGGGGATAATATTACCTACCTCACAGAATTGCTATATGAATATGTATGAGTATTCAAAAATGTTAAGTATCATATTAGTTTAAATACATACATACATATATATGTATAGATACAATGTTTTAGTTTCCTCTCAATTTACACTGAGTAACTTCCTCACTGGGGAAGCCTGAGCAGTTACAAAGCAGTGGATTTTAGTTCCTCTACACTTTGTGCTGCTGATCTTCCAGTTTCAAGTTATGTGGACCTCCTCTTCCCTTGTGCCCCTGGAGTTTCTGCTGATCTAAATGACACTTTGTTTCCCACGGGTGGTTCTGGCTGCTCTCACCTCAAGTCTGTGGAATTTTCAGGAGACTCTCATTCAAGTGGTGAGTGCTAGACACAGGGGGTCCCTGGTGAAGTGAAAATCTGCTCAAGGGTGGGCATCTTAGCCCTGAGTGTTGGCTGCAGACTGCTCAGGTGCTATGCATCCTTGGGTAATCCAAGTGCTTTACAAGATAACTGGGTTTTGTTTCTATCTGCTTTAAACTGTATCTCTAAAATGTTATGAGAACACTGGCTAAGCCTAGAGAGGTGTTGCAAGGATTAGCTAATTGATTATTTTAAATGCTTTGAAGCTGGCAGAGGGTTCAGTAGGAAGGACAAGCTAAATAATTTTTGCAGGCTCAGTGGGAGTGCAAAGTGCACTAAATGACTCTTCTAATTTGTTTTGGTCTCTAGTAGGACTCGCTTATTGTATAACATGTCTCCTTAAAATGAGTTATGTATGTTACTGCATTTAAAGCATGACCTGGGGAAATGTTTTAAGATAAAAAGGTGTTTGGAAAATACACAAAACTTTTGTCAAATGGAGTTGCAGTTACTGAAGCCACCTGAGTTTTTCTGACTCCAGAAACAAAGATATCGGTACACTGGCATATGTACATATTTCCCCCTCTTTCGAGTATCGTAAGCATTTTCTTCACTGTACTGTGTCTAGTACACAGTACTAGTCCATTGGCGTCTAGTCCATTGGTTTTTATGAGCTTGAAACCCTGAGCTATTAAAGGGTAAGCCTGTGGTACGGCTGGGGGATCCATCCCTCCAACCTTGAAGAGTGATTAACACAGAAGCATTAAAAACACAGCCCATTTTCTTTTTAAATGACTTAGAATTCGCTGAGTGTTTAATACTTTACTCCTGCTGGGACTTCTGTCCAGTATCCTCACCTCATCTTTGGAGACAGATGACTTTCCGGGGTGGCGAGCCAGGGAAACAGATCATTACATTTTTCTCTTTAACTACACACTGGATAAGCAATCCACTATTTATTGATTTAGAAAAATTCTTGTCTTGGATTTAAGATCCAGTTGAATGGGATATAGATGTCTGAGGTTCTTTTAATATCTCATTAAAAAAAAAAAAAAGATTAAACAAATTCCATGGTCTAGATGTCCCAACATCAAGCTCATATCCTTCTACTTCCAAAATATTTTAATATGGAAGAACTAGATTCACCAAAACTGGAAGGAAAAAAGAAATGGAGAAAATATCCTGAACAAGTAACATATAAGTTGAGATGTGTGCAGAACGAGGGGTCCCTGCCTGGGTGGTTGTGGAAGGAAGAGTACATGTTGACGATGGGCAAGCACCTTGGATCTCCGTGTCAGTGTTGATTGCCACTTGCTTCTTCACTTTTTTTCCCTCTGCTTTTTCAAAGTTGCAGTAAATTCAGAGCCTCCATTCTTGGTTCCCACAATTGCCTTCTTTATTAGGTATGCAGGGGAGGCTTTTCATTTTATACACATGTAGCACAGCTGTAAGTTGTACCATGTTTTACTACAGATCCCTAAAGTTAGATGAGCCCTAAAGAAGTAACAGTCTAGAATTTCTTGCCTTCTCTTTTGAAAGATCCCTGCAGAGAGGAACAATGTCTTTAGTTGAGTAAAGAGACTGTGGCAGGGCTGATCCTAATACATTCCTTGCAAGCTAAATTTACAAAGAAAGAGGAGGAGATCTGTCTTCTGGATACTTAAAATCTAAGATGAAAGATGAAATATAGAGTAATGGATGGGACTGACTATTCTAGTTCTCATCTACGATGCACAGACTTTATGATGTTGTTGTTGTTATTAAGAGTGAGACATGGAACAACTATCTCACCAGTTCTGTAGTGACAGCCTCAGAACGCGTTGCCTCTTAGAACTTCTCTTTGCTTGCACTGACCCTCCGCTTAAGAAATCTGCTAATCCAAAGGTCCACCTACTTTTCATACCTTATCTAAGAACTCTGAGCCCAACCTGTAAGCCATAAAAAATTGAATTTCCCTAATGAGACACTATTTCAGAATTTGTGTGTTTTCTCTTGCCTCAATGATTCAGTAAAACTCAATACTAAAAAATAAAACTCAAAATAAAAGCTTGCTTATGTCCTTACAAGGGCTTTTCCACATAGACAAATTTTAAAAATGCATCCTTTGAGGGTCTGGAGGAAGGTTTTTGGCTGAGGGTGAAGACTGAAAAGTTCACTGAAGTTCGTGTTCAGTCTGGATCTGCTGACCAGACAGCATGATGGGGTGCTTTTGCAGTCCCAGCCTTCCTCCATCAGGGCATCTGCTTATCCAGTTTCTCCCTGATGTCCCCAAGGGAACTTCTTCCAGGATCTCTTCATAGAGTTTTACAATTTCTGGCATAAGTATTTGTTGGGTGATCAAAGGCTTGGACGCCAAGGTTCTCTGAAGACCCTTAACATTTCTGAGGGTCATCCCCAGAGATATTCAAGAATCCCCAGATCTGCAAACACCTCTGTAGTGTGTAAGTCCCGCACAGGATGCGTTTTTTTGTTTGTTTGTTTGTTTTGTGTGTGTTTTTTTTTTTACACTGGCTGGAGCAGTCACCAAAATAGTTTCAGGATTCCTTTCCCCACTGTTTTCATATAGAGCATATTGTGGACTCTTTCAAGTCCTAGATCCAAGTTCATTGCCAAATTTAGCATTCTGCCCTTTCATGTATCCAAAATTCCCATGGGAATTCAAGACTTGTTCTCATAGCTCTGAAGAATCCCCAGGGAATTTCAAATTATGCTCCAAGTACTAGGTTTCTTTCATTCATCATGCTGTATTTCCTCTGATGCTACAAGATGGCACTTTTCCCATCTGGTGGCAACTGCGATGGCCTACTGTGGCTGTGTTCCTTTTGCTGCTTGGCCTGAGAGTGGCTTCTATATGGCTCTTGTCCATTGAAACCACTGCTGAAGCTAGTACCTCTGTGGTTGATGCCAGCCAATACCAATTCCCAGGATGCCAGTGCCTGGTGGTGGGGCCCTGTTATCTGTACCAGGAGGGCTGCTTCCCAGGCCACAAAGCTACGAGCACCAAGGCTGGGATGCCCTATTTCAGAGATTACAACTGTGGTTGTAATCCTTCCTCTTTAAATCATCCTTCCTCTTTAAATCAAGCTGAAGTACAAAATGATTCAAGATAGAAGAAGATTCAGAGACACTTGTAACATAAAAATGTACAAGAGATCAGGTCTTGATCTAAGGGTCATGAGTTCAAGACATTGGGCTCTGCGCTGTGTGTGAAGCCTATTAAAAAAAACACAACTAATTGTGTTCTATACTATCGTTCAGTACGAAAGCCGGTGTGTAAAACAATTTGAAAATACCCAAAGTCACCCTCGAAATTCCCTTAAATTTCTCCTAGACTACGTATAAATGGGCACATTTACATGCTACACTGAAGATCGATATATTATCTTCTGATTAATCAGACACAGCTGGTTTTCCCACTGACATTGAAACAAACCATTATTTCTTTGACTGCTAAAAGTAGTTGACTTGTGTTTAGAGGCCATGTTGTATCAGAAATATGGATCTTTAAATACTAAAAGCCTATGGAATCCAGTAAGATATTCATGCTCTGAGAGGTTAAAACTGAAGTGGACTAAGGGAAAATGTGGTTTTCATTATACCCATTTTTTAAAAAGTTAAACTGAGGCCCAGGGAGGTCAGGTGACCTGCACATTTAGAGAGAGACGGAGCTGGCATCTAAACTTAGGCAGTCTGGCTCTTGTGATCTTGCTCTTAATTGCTTTGCTTTATACTTTTAACCATGATTGCACAACTCAAATGATCTTTTCTCTCTCTCTTTTCATTCTGGGCAGGGTGGAATTTACCAATTTAAATGTTTTTAATGGTGTGACTCCATTGCACTTTCTTGTTGTAGCAAAAATCAAGCTATACTGCAAGGCATCATGTATACAAAGAGATGATGCTCTGTGTTCTCGCCCTTAGACAGAACAAATGTTAACAGCTTGTGCATTTCCCCCCAGGATTTCTTTATTTCTGCCCCCCCCACCTCCAGGATTTCTTTTATGCATGCACTCACACACATTTTTTTTTAACACACACTTTACTCTAATTTCCTTTTCCACTTATCAATGTCAGAGACATTTTTCTATGACAGAATGTAGAATTCCACCTCCTTCTTTTAAAGAGCTTCTTTAGTGGGTACCTATGATTCCACTACATGAATAATCCATCATTTATGTTTGTGTATTCCCTTACTGATGGATACTCAGGCTTAGAAAAAATTTTTCCAGGTTTTTACGATTCTAAACTCTGTGGCCAACATGCTCATTTGTTGTCTTAGTATGTTGTGGATTTACTTTTTAGCCTTAAATCTTTAATCCACATGGAATTTTTTTTGTGCAAGAGGTGAGGTGGGGATTATAGTGATTTCTTGACTTTCCTCATTCAAATGATTACCCACCTGAAGAGATTCAGTCTCCAGGCACCCAGGTAAACACGTTGCATCTGTTATAGGAATACATTAAAAACTGTAATAATGGGAATCTCTATGGTGGAAAATGATCGGCAGCATGTTGAGAAGAGGTAGCAGAAACAGCAGGCTCTTCCAGTATGGACTAGAGCAGGGAGCTCTGCTTTGGGGTTGGAATGCTGCATTTTAATTAGCAATATTACTCCCAAATGTTTAGCTGCAACAGTGGGGGGATTAGAGACCCCTGCCTGCTCATCATAATTCAGAACCTGAACATCAGAGTGTCTAATTAGATCTTTCTCTTGAAAGGTCAGCCAATGAAATTGTCATGTTGTGTCACTCAAGGTCTAGAAGTTACTCTGCTATAAGCTTGATGGATTTTTTTTTTTTTTTAAACTTAAAAGTTGCCTGTTCACGTCTAGGGTCTCTTGGCAGTCTTTGCTGGATGGAGATTCTGGCAGGCCATCATGCAAAAGACCTAGGAAATCTTTCAGCCACTTAGAACAATTCTTGTCCTTTATATTATTTTTCTTTTATCACTTTGGACAC
Organism: Panthera uncia; assembly: GCF_023721935.1. Lineage (NCBI taxonomy): Eukaryota > Metazoa > Chordata > Mammalia > Carnivora > Felidae > Panthera > Panthera uncia. The sequence goes on along the minus strand of NC_064811.1, from coordinate 65,777,743 downwards.
TATGCTGCAGAGGACATGTGTATCATCATAAGCTCTTTGGTGTATATTCCTATTCACAAGGAAAACAATATTCCATTCAGTTTTTGTTTGGGGGCTTGGCTTCTATAATTGAAATTACTTGATGGGGCGTCTGGGTGGCTTAGTCAGTTAAGCGTCTGACTTCGGTTCAGGTTATGATCTAACGGTTCCTGGGTTCGAACCCTGCTTCTGTCTCTGTGCTGACAGCTCAGAGCCTGGAGCCTGCTTCAGATTCTGTGTCTCCATCTCTCTCTGACCTCCCCTGCTCGTGCTGTCTCAAAAATAAATAAATGTAAAAAAAAAATTAAAAAAAAGAAATTACTTGAAATTCTGTAATTTCAATTAATTTCCATGAGAAAAAAACTCCAAATAAGCTGTGCTCTTCTGGAAATTTTATCGCCACACAGAAATTATTGGAGCTAGATTTTCTCAGTTTTATCAGTGAAGTAAGTTAAGGAACTACCTTCATTCTTTTAAGCCACTAGGATCTTAATTAGAATTCTGTATGGGGTGACAAGTTCGGGGGGGGGGGATGTGAAGTATGGGCAATCCTTCTACACGACAGTTGCTGCTGTCTCGCTCCACTTAGCCCCTGCTAGAGGGGCTCATGCTCTTGGATGCTCAGAGCTGTTGGGCTCTTAGCCTAAGGATCTGAGACTAGGGGGAGGGATAATCCAAAGCTGAAAATTATCCTTACTACTATTTCAGTTATATTATGGGTTAAGTTAGCCTTTGTGGGGGGTATCAAGAAAATCTTATTATTACTAATGATGATATTTTCCAAAGTGTGGTTGCATCAGAATCACCTGGTATTTAATTAAAATGCTGCTTGTTGGATTCCATCCCAGAGTCAGAATCTCTGGTGGTGGAGCTCAGGGATCTATTTTTAAGCCACCTCTGTGATTCCTTTGTGCATTAAAGTTTGAGAACATTTGATTTATAACATTACTTTTATGGGAAAAATGTACTACTTCCAACCAGTCGGCTTCAAAGTGTAGCTTTGGAATGTAGCGTGTGGGTACGTTGGGGCTGGCACGTGTGTGAAATCAGTGGTCTGCGTGACTTCACATTGTAAAAGTGTCAAACTAGGGGCACCTGGGTGGCTCAGTTGGTTGGGTGTCCGACTTCGGCTCGGCTCATGATCTCATAATTCGTGAGTTCGCGCCCCGTGTCGGGCTCGCTGCTGTCAGCACAGAGCCTACTTCAGATCTTCTCTCCACCCCGCACCCCGTTCTTCTCCTGCTCACACTCAGTCTCTCAAAAATGAATAAACATTAAAAAAAAAAAAAGTGTCAAGCTAACAACTGGTGAGTAGATTATGGCTCAGGGTATTCAGCTTAATTGAGTTCTAAGGTATGGAGTGGAGACTATACAAAGACAGCATTGCTGCCAGAGTTAAAGCGCAGAACGGGGTTATTCAACTAGAAGGTGAAGGGACGAGAGTGGTTTAAACATCTGTATCCAGGCATCAGCTGGTTATTCTGCTCTTGGAGATTTGGATAAGAGGGTTCAAACCCTGGAGCCATCCCCTGGAGTGTCTAATGCCATTCCCAAGATTCCTGAAAATCTTGGGGGTCTTGGCTCCCAGGGTTACTTCTGGGAGAATCCCCTTTTTCCGTTTTGTGTCTTGGAATGGTCCTTTATCTCTGTCCGGTATGGTAGGCCCTTTCTTCTTGATCCCTGCAGCCACCAAGAGTTGTTTCATTAGTCAGAATCTTTATGGAAGATTGTGGAACCAAAGGTAGGAGTCAGCTTGCCACATCACACGTCACAGAATATAACTTACAGTCATGGGTTAAACATTCCTGTCCTTAAAGGGAATTGGCTACACCACCACAAGGGTAAGTCTTCCCGGTCTAGCCACTTCCTATTGTATCCTAGCCTCTCTCTGCCTTGCTGCTTTTCTGCCTGCTTTGTCTCAGCCATATCTCCACACTTGCTCTCAGGAACTCCAAATTCTTCTTACTCTCTCATTCACAAGATGTCAACAGTCTAGAGCCCCCACTCCCAAATTCACAACCCAGGACAGCTTTTGCATACCCAATACCAACTGAGGTGCTTGGCTGAGCAAAAGGGCCAACCAGTCTTTTCCTTAAAAGAATTCATCCTCCTTAGAATACAATTTTGGGATTAACTAGACTTTTCCTAAAGTCTATTACATATTTCTTGCATGGAAACATTAATTCTGTCGAGGCTCTCCTGAACGCATAAAAGCTGAGAAAGAATCTTTCCTTCCTACATCATTAAAGAATCTTTTTTTGTTGGGAGATGCTCATCCAGAAAACATTAAGCAGGATTTTTATAAGGTTTTAAAAGGCAGGTGCACATCAGTGCACTCCCGTTAGTGAGCCGCATCAGTCTTTACAACACTTTTGCTAATGTGTTTGGGAATAGACCATTTCTGTTTGTAGCCAAATAAATGAAAGCAGAATCATTTCCCACTTGCCCCCAGAAAGAGCGATACCATTGCCAGGTGAGTGGCATCTACAGGGCCACTCAGGGCATTCTGTGTCATAAATTGTATTTTGAAAATAAAGCAACAGAGTCAAATTGTTTATAGGCAGTGTGCTATCTTTCCATCTTATCTTTTGTATGTCTGAGAGCTTTCTGTTTTACTCGAAATGGAAAGTCATTTCCCAGATGAGAGATCATTTTATTTAGTGCTCTTATTTTCTTGGTAAGTATTCTGAATTTTTTCCTATTAATTTCTATTTTTATGCACAGTGATTCTCAATTGGTGAGAAAATTATGATCTCATAATCTCTTTTCCTTGTACTTGCTGAATGATTAGCCTCATTTGCTGTGTGAGTTCCACTTCACGGCTGTGAAATGATGACTCTCCCTGACTCTGGCTAAGCATGTCGGCTTGATGGCTTTGACCTTTTCCACGAAAACAAGGGAGATGAAATGCTGTGACATGTGTGTAAATTGTCACTCAAATGGGGTTATTTTGGCTAACAGCTCGAAATACATGCTTTGCTAAACTCACAGAAGGTACCAGTAGACTGTTTTGTGTTTGGGGTTTTCTAAGGCATCAGAGAGTCTTGCAGTTTTTAAGCAAGGAGAAAAAAAAAATCCTGATTAGCCGTTAAATACAAACAGTAAATTTACAACCTGAGTCACAAGCTGTGTGAATGACTGCATTACAGATTCCCACAAAAAAACCCTGTTCTTGAATCGTATAGTTAAATCTGCTTCATCTGCACTGCTGTAGATATTACTTTCCCTGCACTTAATTGGGATAACTGACAAATTCAGATTCACAGCATTCAGTAACTCCAAGGGATATATAAATATCTCACCAAATCCATTTAAATGGTATTCTGGATTTGGTCAGGGGTCTCACTGTAGTAATTTGCAGGTGTGACTGATATTAACTTATAAATTTCCTGTGACTGGTCCTTTGTTGATTTCAGGCCTCCCCCCTGTTTGATAATGATTGCTCAGCAAGCATATTTTACCTTCCTTCTCTGCAGGCCCTTTATTGCTTTGAGACGTCTCTCTCTCTCTCTCTCTCTCTCTCTCTGTTTGTATGTGTGTGTGTGTGCATGTTTTTAATAGTAATACATGAGACAGTATTTCCCACTGGAGCAGATTCATACAAGCTCGTGGAGCCATTTCTTACTTGGCATATTTCTCTCTTCACTTGGTTGTACTTTTTGTGAAGGGGACCTGGGCTCTGACTGGATAAGCAATGCCAAAACAATAGGGACGGTGTAGAAATATACACATGCTCTAACAGTCTGTACAGCATTGCTCTTGGCTGATAATTCTGTGATATGATTGTTAGTAATCACCATTAAGATGGGGTTGAAGTCTAGCGTAATAATCCTAACATGTTGCAGTAATGGAGCTGATAGATTTACATATGGGTGAAAACGAGTGGTTTTTAAAATTCGTTTTCTTTTTCATGACTGAAAGCGAGATTCTCATTCCCTGACATTAGAATATGATCTTTCTATCATTTGTTCTTTTTTTCTGTCACTAAAATAGTATTCTACATTGTTCAGGGTTGAATTTCTCACTGCTTAATTTTTGACTTTCTTTTTTTTTTTTTTTTTTAATTTTTTTTTTCAACGTTTTTTATTTATTTTTGGGACAGAGAGAGACAGAGCATGAACGGGGGAGGGGCAGAGAGAGAGGGAGACACAGAATCGGAAACAGGCTCCAGGCTCCGAGCCATCAGCCCAGAGCCTGACGCGGGGCTCGAACTCACGGACCGCGAGATCGTGACCTGGCTGAAGTCGGACGCTTAACCGACTGCGCCACCCAGGCGCCCCAATTTTTGACTTTCTTGAGAGACATGAAAAAATGAATTGTGCTACAAACATGTAAGATTATTTAAGACAGAACTGCCTGGCTTGTGTTATTAGTAATTATTGTCCTCAGCTAGCATCTCTCTGTTTAAATAGAAATCTTTAGGGTATTTCTTACTGCAGTTAGACTTAAGCCATTTTTTAAATTAGTTTAATTTAAGTTACATTTATTTTATAACCAACTTTATTTTTTCACCTTCATTGAGGCATTATATTGACAAAAATTATATATATTTAGGTTGTACAATGTGATTTTTTAATGGTATGCAATGTGATGATTTAATATACATATACTTCATGAAATGATTATTGCAAGCAAGCTAATTCCTATCTATCACCTCACATAGTTACTTTCTTTTTTCTTTTTTTCAATTTGAGCCATTTTGGTGGTAAAATGAATTAGCAGTAGTATGATCCTGTACATAGGGATGTGTCTTTTTTGTTAGTAATGAAGATGGAAGACATTTCTAACATTCATTATTACTGATGAGCATTAAGATGGGCATAAAACCTATCTCAATAAGATAAGCATTAAAATAAGGATGAAACTTCTAATAATAATAATGGCCATTATGTAGCAAATAGTTAATACTGAGAACTTATTATGTGACAGTCAGTGATGTAACTCTTTTATGTATGTATGAACTCATTTAATCTGCCCAACAACTCTATGGGGTAGATTTTTATTATCCCAGTTTAAAAATGAGAACCCAAAGAACAGAGAGGTTAATTAACTTGTCTGAGGTCAAGGAAGCCACAGAACAAAGGATTGTAGAATTGCCAGATTCAGAGGGAAACACACACACACACACACACACACACACACACACACGACACTCATGCCATACTTGCTTTCTTTTTGCAATATTGGGACATAATTACACTAAAATTATTCATTGTTTATCTGAAATTCAAATTTAAATAAATGTTCTGTGTTTTATCTGGCAAACCTAAACCTAAATTTTCTAGCTTCAGAGCCCATGTTCTTAACCTTCATGCTAATTCTGCCTAAAACCCGGGCTTAACTGATGAGTGTTGACTTTGTACATCTTAGGTCAGTTCTTTTTTATATCTACTCAAGCTTTCATTGTTCAAGAATGGTCTTCTTTCTAGAAGTATGACTTACTATCTATATTAGTGAGAATATGTAAGTTAGCAAACATATACTTTTAATTCACTCTATGTTCAGCATTGTGTCAAAGATTAATAAGGCATGGTTTTGCCCCTAAAAGAACTGACAACCCAGTAGATGAGATGGGTATGTAAAAAGCTAATCCTATTACTATATACTAGTAGCTTTGTTGGAATATGAGCTGTACAATCTCGTAGGAAGTTTGGGGAAAGCATCTTAGCGTAGGGAACATTTGAATTGGTCCTTGAAGGATGAATAAGAGTTCATCAGGGAAAGAAACTATTGGTGGGAAGGAAACAACATGAGAAAAGGCAAAGTTATGTGAAAGTTCATGGTGGAATAATTTTTTTAAGGTAAGGTCCACATGCTCTGCCTGATAGTGGGTGATCACTGCGGAGTGGGATATGGCCACAAGGACTTCAATGCTATATTCAGAAAACTTACCCTGGACAACTGGAAGCCACTGAAGATTTTAAAATGGAGAAGTGGCATGATCAGAGATGTGTTTTAAAACCATAACTCTAGAAGCAGTGAGACAGACTAGAGAGGAAAGGCTATGGGTCATGCATTTGGAAAGGACAGCTGTGGCGTGGACATACAGGTGGGTCTTGGGAATGGCTGAATTTGCTCAGGAGAGTATGCAGACAAGGGGAGGGGGAGGTCTCAAGTCCTGGGGACATTGACATTTAGTTTGGGGGTAGGATGAGAGAAGACAGAAAAAGAGAATAAAAAGGGCAGTCACAGAGCAAGGAGAAACAAGAAATGGCAACATTATGGAAAACATGGCATGAGATAGTATGGAGGACAATGGGTTCCTCAACAGGGTCAAATAGTATGTCCAAAAGAGATGATGCCATTGGGCTGGACAACTGGGCCATTTTTATTTCCTTAAAAAAAAACTTCAGCTTTCATGGGCCATTTTTGTTTTTGTTTTTTTGTTTTTGTTTTTGTTTTTGTTTTTTTTAATATATGAAATTTATTGTCAAATTGGTTTCCATACAACACCCAGTGCTCATCCCAACAGGTGCCCTCCTCAATACCCATCCCCCACCCTCCCCTCCCTCCCACCCCCCCTCAACCCTCAGTTTGTTCTCAGTTTTTAAGAGTCTCTTATGCTTTGGCTCTCTCCCACTCTAACCTCTTTTTTTTTTTTTTCCTTCCCCTCCCCCATGGTCTTCTGTTAAGTTTCTCAGGATCCACATAAGAGTAAAAACATATGGTATCTGTTTTTCTCTGTATGGCTTATTTCACTTAGCATCACACTCTCCAGTTCCATCCACGTTGCTACAAAGGGCCATACTTCACTCTTTCTCATTGCCACGTAGTACTCCATTGTGTATATAAACCGCAATTTCTTTATCCATTCATCAGTTGATGGACATTTAAGCTCTTTCCATAATTTGGCTATTGTTGAGAGTGCTGCTATAAACATTGGGGTACAAGTGCCCCTATGCATCAGTACTCCTGTATCCCTTGGGTAAATTCCTAGCAGTGCTACTGCTGGGTCATAGGGTAGGTAGGTCTATTTTTAATTTTCTGAGGAACCTCCACACTGTTTTCCAGAGTGGCTGCACCACTTTGCATTCCCACCAACAGTGCAAGAGGGTTCCTGTTTCTCCACATCCTCGCCAGCATCTATAGTCTCCTGATTTGTTCATTTTGGCCACTCTGACTGGCGTGAGGTGATATCTGAGTGTGGTTTTGATTTGTATTTCCCTGATGAGGAGCGACATTGAGCATCTTTTCATGTGCCTGTTGGCCATCTGGATGTCTTCTTTAGAGAAGTGTCTATTCATGTTTTCTGCCTGTTTCCTCACTGGATTATCTGTTTTTTGGGTGTGGAGTTTGGTGAGCTCTTTATAGATTTTGGATACTAGTCATGGGCCATTTTTGAAAGCAACATTGACAACCTCTTCTCTGTGGCGGTTTGGATGTGGTGTTTGCTACAGAATGCAATTCAAATGCTCTAAGTTGCCTTCAAGCTGATATTCTCCAAGAGTCCATTTTATTTACATGATGCTCCAGCTTCTGAAATTCTGAATTATTGTGCATAAAACAAGAAAAAAAATTATATGGGAAATATTATGGTCTAATACCAATTCAGAATACTTCAAGGTATAAGGACTTTGGCTATTTCTCAGTGGCATCAGAGGAGATGTGCTCCTGGTGTTGATGGAACTCACTCAGCTAATCCACTTTGCTGGATCTCTGACTATTTGCTCCTCCAGATCCTCTCTTTGTTCTCCTCTAGGCCCAGGAAGATGACCTGAAAGTACTGCCATAAGGAGATCCCCTTGCCTTCTGGCTTCTTGGTTGGGTTTGCCCAATGGGGGGAACTAACAGGATGTTGGAGAGAGGGAGGATTGGGGCGTCCTGCTTCTTCCCTGCTGGGCTACCACAGGTTGGCTGCTTCCCTCTCTTGAAGGCCATAACTCCAGAGTCAGGCATGGACTTTCCCAGAGCTCTTCTCCCTGGGTTCTGATAAACCCATGCCTTATCCTTGCCTTTTCAGGCCCTGGGTGGTAATCTCTTCCCTCTCAAATACTCCCCCGTGTTATTGGCTCCAGTGTATATGGTCACATATGCTTAACTGACTGAGCCACTCAGGTGCTCCTGTGCCATCCTATATAAATAGAAGTTATTACAATAGTAATCCTACTTTTCAGTGTTATATCATTATTAGGATACTCTGTCTCTAGCCCTACTTTCCAACTTTAATTCTTTTAAGGAAAAATATGAGGACCATTTTTTGATCAGGATGGTTTAAATTTAATCTTATTTGTTGCAAACACTTTATGATCTCCTGAGTTACCTTACAATCTTGTGCTTTTGTGAGTGTGAAACATACCACAGAACCATAGTTTTTGAGAGGAAATCTGAAATATATTCTAAACATCACATTTGATGATGATAATTTTTTTTGTTCTGGATGAGAGTATCTGAACATATTGTGAATAGAATAAGCAACAGAGGTCTGACCTGGGTAGAAAGGGTCATGTAAAAATGATCCCACTAGCATCTTAAATGCATGTAGACCTCAAAGACATGTCCACTCCTATACATGTTCTAGTGGAGCGTCATTACACCTTACATGGCAGAAAAGGAAGTGGAAACTGTATGAGTCTGAGTCCCAGGGCTAGAGTGCACAAAACTGGGGCTGGAAATTTAGGCCTCCTAACTTTCACTTTCATGATATGTTATCCCACCTTTCATTCTGGAATTCTACAACTCCGATGGTAATGTTTGCAGCCACGTTGAGGGAGAAAGAAGCCAGAGAGCCTGGGGTGCTCTGCGGTCAGTCTCTTTAAATTTTGTTACTTGCTGCTGGTGAGAAAGAGTTAATTTGGCAACAAAGCCACCATAAGGTTACATTCATCCGAGAACCATGTAATTGGAATCCAACCTAGTGTTATAATTAACAGATACAGCAGGATCCTTATCTGAGGGGCAGGATAGATGTTGAATTCAGAGCAGAGGATGAATGTTGAATTCAGAGAATGAAGGCTGACTTACATCTCCTGTCCCTCTCTCTTTAGCTTGTTTTCTTGGTAATTTTCACCATCAACTCAGCCATATTTATGTTTGATAAAGTGATTCTTACTACTCTAAAATTCTTCAAATGGTCAAACCTTTATTTTGACTTTTATTTGGAAAAGATTTGTAAACAAACAACTCTAGGACCCAAATGAATACTGTGCTCAATTGTAAAATTTAATGCAGTGAAACTAACAATTATAGCAACACTGCCATCTAACTCAAGTTAATCAATAGCGTCCTAGTTGCATTTGTACTTGAGAATCATGGCAGTGGCAAATTTACTGCTGCGAGCTTGAACTATGGAGAATTAATAATGATGGCATATTGTCCTATTGATGCAGCTCTGGTTGCCCAGCTGGAGTAGGGAATGATGGTCTGGTGCACTTTTTATGGCTCATGCAAATGAGTAGATAGTTGTGGGAATAAAGTTCTCTTCTTGATCTATGGCAGGAGATAGCTAGTCTGCAAGAGTTCATTTCAGACTGTAATTAGTTTATTCATTAAGGTTGGGGAATTCAATGACACAGCTGCATGAGGTATCATTGAAAGCTACCTGAACATATGGCAGAAGGATAATGCAAATTTGGCTCCTGAAAGAAAAAGGCAAAATGGTACAGCTTTGTGCTTTTATTTTATATCCTACAGTGATTCTCTGAAAGGGGGTGGTGAGTTGATTACACTCCAAACCTCTTAATATATGTTGATTTTAGATGGGGGGGTATTTATTTTCCTGGAATGTTATATACAGTGCATATAAGTGTTTATAACACATCCCCACACACATCCCTAGACATCTAGATATACACACAAGAGACTGAATGCTACTCTTTGCTCCCTAGCAAGAGAGACTAACACCTATACCTGTTAATAATGTTTCTATCTCCCCTTATGTGTTTAGAGTTAATTAGCAATATAACAAAGTTTTAAGTTTGATTAGAGATGCGTATACAGAGGTGAAATGAAACTATTGGTTACGTCCAACTTCTGTTAAGACTTATAGGTATTCACACATAGATGTAAAAATTCACCCTTGCTGGTGAAATGCAAGCACTTGGATAGAACAGATTCTCTTAAGTCTATTTTTTTTTTTTTTTGTACCGTAAAGACTAATCTGACTTCAGACATACCCAGGGTTATAAGGTTTAAAATCCATATAACACTTGACTTGCAGAAGCCAAGGCCTGTAATTCAAGTAGGTTATAGAAAGAATCAAATTTGCATTGTGGAAGGAAGCCCAGTAGGTTAAAAAAAATGACTGGAGCAAAGCAAAACTTGATTTGAACCATTACACCAAACCATTCTTACTTACATCTCTCTTATATTCTTCATATGTCACCAATAAACACTCTAAATGAAAATGTTATTGAAGTCAAAGCATTCAACCAGGGAAACAAACAGGTGTGGAATTGTGACAGATCTCTCATACCTTTGTTCCTGGCAACTGATTTACTCCATAATTAGTGTCAAAAGCTATTTATTGATGACATCATGTGCTCATAACACTAAGGATTTTTCTTCTTGTGACTCTCAATCCAAACTGATGGATAACACAGATGAAACAAAATTCTTCTGCCAAAACTTGGATGTTGATTTAGGAAGGAATGCACAAGAATATGCAGTAAGTTGATGCTAGTGATTGTTTCCTGGGCATCTGATTGATTAGAAGGAAGCTTTATATCCTATTCTGTAGTTTTCTGTATTGTATAAATTTTGTTAAAGCGTGTATGTGTGTGTGTGGGGGGGTTGCTCTCATAATGATTCAAAGTCTTTCATTTTCAGGAATGTAAAATCACTTCTGTGGAGAACCTAATGTCTGTGGTTTGTGGCTCTGAATGAGAGGTGGTTGAGAGAGGCAAAAGGGGACAACCACAGCTGTTAAGTGGTAGCTCAGGGAGATGTTAGGGACCAGAGTGCGGTTGGGATCTGAAACTCATATGTGTGTCAGAGCAAACCCAGCAGCAAATTCAGCCAAGGGATGGGTCAAATTAATTGAACACATGAAGAATCAAGTGATGATAAAATCGAGGTGTTGGGCATGTAGCGTAATCTGGATCTAGTCTGATGGTGGTCCACGAGAGCTGAAATGAAATGAATCAGGAGTCAGATGGTGCAGTGCTGGAGTCAGGAGACCCTCTTACATAAGACAGCTTTCCACCTCACTACCTCCCCCCACCCCCAAATTTCATATCTTTAGGTAAAATATTGCCCATAACAGAGAGAAACCTACTCAAATGTACGTAAGAGGAGGCAGTGGAAACGTGGGTGGCTCAGGGAGTACAGACCTTGACTCTCTTTGCATTAATAGAGCCTGCTGTTAACCTCAGGAGAGGAGAAGCAGCAGAGTTTTGCACCTCCCGGATCACACTAATTTACCTGGATTGTGTTGTTCATTTAGAGTCTAGACTGTTTTGTCCTTCTCATTGGGGGATGGTGAAAACTATTCCTTTCTAGAAAATGTGTTTGCTAAGGGGTATCTATTGACTGATTCCTAATTACTCAACCCTCTACTGATGTTTTGAGTATGAAGAAATAAAAGTTACGACCTTTGCCTTTGGGAATTTTATAGCCCTTATGAGGGGCCAAGAGATACAATCATTTATTCATTTTTACACTCACTCACTCACTATGCTGGATGCCACATCTACGACAATAAATGAGTAGAAACATCCTTGCCTTCATGAAGACTATAGTCTAATGAATTACTTAAGTGATGCAAAACTTCTGTTTTACTTGCTTGCTCCAAATGCCCTACCTTCTTGCTTAAGTCACTTTTTGTTTTGCAAATGCAAAATAGAAGAAAATTAAACAAGGCCTGGTACTATTAAAGCTTTGTTAATTTTCCAAAATGGTTTGAGCACATTTTCTAGTGTCTGGTGAAGAATTGTGATAATTAAAATTCAGCTATACTAATTAAAACAAGTGAACAAAATCTGTTTAATGTCCCTTTCTCACAATTTTTAATTTCCTTTTTGCTTACTCCTGACTTTGCAGAATTTTGTAATCCTCACTGGAGTTGTCCTGTCATTAGGGAAATTTATGAAGTTATATAGTTCAGTAAACCTGAGGGAATTATATATCAGTAATATTTGAATAAATTTAGGTTCCTTTGGGTCAATTCCTTTAAATCAATGAGTTTAAGCTGATAGGTTTTCTGAAAGTCAACCTTTCAGAAGAAATTCTGACCAATGTTTATTATCTTAATATGTTAAGGTTAGAACTGAGTTTCCATAGAGTTCCCCAAATTTCCTCAGGAATGAAAAGCTGTATTTGTGATATAAAATCAGATACATCAAAAGTACCCAGAAGATAGACAGGAAGAAAGAAATCATACAAACTACTAATAGAGACTGTCTCTGGGTGATGAGATCATGAGGTTTTTGTTTATTTATTTACATCTTTTTATATTTCTGTGTCTCAATTTTAACATATGGGATATTTGGGGAAGAGTAATGATAGCAAGTTCTAACCACTTTCATGGATTGAGATTGCTGCCAAATGTAGGACTTTTTCTTCAAAGGCAGGTCTCAACTTCCTTTCAAACAACTTGAGATGGAGGCATCCTCTGGCTCAATTTGTTTTATAAATTGTTTTATTTATTAATTTAGAGCACTAAGTCGTCAGGCTCTACAGAGCTAGTTTGATTGAATAAGGGAGAGCTTAGCTTCATCTTCCTAATTTAGTCCAACTTTGAAAAATATAGTGCTGCCTTGTGATTTAGTGTAATATTGATTTGATGATTTGATTGATTTTGATTGTAATATTGATTTGACGATTTTGATTGTAATATTGATTTGATGCTAATAGCAATAGGAACAACAATAACAAGTAATGTCTTTACAAGGTGTTGAATCATAGACATGGGGGAGTTTTGAGGGAAATCAGATTTCTACCTGTCAGTGTAACTTTCAGCTCCACTCCCCACTCCAGAAATAGGAGAAACTTGGTAAGTTGTTCCAGGTGAAATGAGAGAGTTCGGGTCTGGCTTCATGAGAGCGGGATAAAGGTTCAGGCCATAAGGTGTGTGCCTGAGAAGGGGATGGGATTTAGAATCTAAGAGCTGGTTTCAGTTCCTAGCTCCCTCACTGAATAGCTGTGTGACCTTTGACAAATTATTTAACCTTTCTGAGCTTCCTAACCTATGAAATATGGAAGGCAATTTCACCTTTCAAGGTTGCTTTGCGTCAGTAATGTGCATAAAACGTTTACCATTGTGCTTGGCACACATAGCTATTTTTGGAACGGAAGAAAGATGCCTATAGGTGGAAAAGTCCTCAGATGGCTTAATATCCCTGATTACCTAATTTGACAAAATCAACCTTTCTCGAGAATAATTGTCAACTCTGACAGGAAGTTAGGAACTTTGGTAATACAGGATGTATTACAAAGCACTATTGGGATTTAGAATCTTGTTAATGACATTGAATGGTTCTGCAAGCAAGGAATGAGTACTGTTGCCCAAACACCAATTAACTTCACCCCTCATTAGTAATGTGTGCCTGTGGACATTATTTCTTTTGCTCTATCTTATCTCACTAGGATGCCATCCAAGAGAACACTTAAATAAAAATCCAGTTGTCATGTGTTGCTGTTAGCAGAGCAAGTGTAAACACCATTAAGGTTAAATGTATTACACTAACCTCAGCTGAATGAGCGACAAGAAGGCCAAGAAGTACTCCATCTAAGCTGAGGAACAGCCGATTTTAAATGACAAAAGGGAACCTTCTAAACTTAGACCTGGGTTTAATTAGGGGTGTTGGGCATTCTTACCTGAAATCACAAGAGTAACCCGTTTAAAGTTACTCCTTCATTTGGGCGCGTTTATGACTTGTGATTATTCTTCCTGCTCAAGATGACAACTGAGGATATTTTATAGCCTTTTCTTCCTCTTTCTCCTTTTTCATTCTCGTCAAGAATTATTTACTGAGCATCGATGATGACCAAAACACTGAGCTAGATTTTGAGAGAGTCAAAAGTATAAGACAGAATCGCTGCCCTCCATATCTGTGCGGGCAGCTTAGTTATAAATAGAAAGGACAGAATAGCCACAGTAGAAGGTAGTTTTTGATGAGGAATGGCAGATGAGTTTCTATAAAAAATATTCTGTGTTGACAGGTTAGTAAAAATAGAGATTGAGCCTTTAGCTCCTTCCACCTCTAATAGGTGACAACATTTAATTTACCTTCAGTTTTCCCAGACCACAGCGGGTACTGCCTTGATCTACCTTTTCTACAGGAAGTAACATCCCAAGGTGTCACCTGGACCTTGAGAGCCATGGTCCATTAACACTAATGAGTGACTTATGGTTAAATCCTCGTGGATCCTGCTGAACATCTCCCTGAAGATATTGGTTCACATTTCATTTCAGTGGGCATCACACCAGCCTGCACTGAAATTGCTTGCATCATTTAACCTGTAAAGGTGTCCAACAAACCTATGATTTATGGTTTGGAAAATATTCAGCTTAGTCCAGGCTGTTATTGAAAATTTCCCGGTTTCTTGGTTACGGTTTCATGTTTTGGTCAAATACAATTATAAATTTCCAGGCCCTTCTTGTTTCCTGTAGGACTTGGGTCAAGGTACTTTACATGTGTAATAATACAACTTTAAAATGACTGTTGTAACAATAATAGCATCATGTAAATGTACTTCTGAAAGCTAGAGGTTTAAGTTAAACATCCATGACAATTGAGTTGCCAGAGTGTATATTTTTGTCATTATAATGATTTGTAAAATAACCATCAGATTCACAGGCATGTGGGTGAGCAATTCTTCAAATACTTTCATGAAAAACCCAAAGGAACACACACACACACACACACACACAAATCAAATTTCTATTTCCTACATAATTTTGAATAGTGTTTATATTAACTGTATCTATCTTGATTGTAAATGTGATGTTAGGAAACATTGTTGAGATGTGTAAGTCAAGGTCAATAAGAAGGTGTTCTTTTATGTGGTTTAGCCATGAGCCACAGCTTGAGGGCTCACCCTTCTACCGCTAATGAGTCTTCTCTCGATTATCCTCTAAAGCTGTAAGGTTCTAAACCTTTGAACTTCTGGGGAGGGGGTGGGCAGGTTCTTTGTGCTTGCGTGTTTGCCCTTTTGTTTGGGGAACTGGTCCTCACCAGCATTTCCTAACAAATAGAGTTCCTGTTGTACTCTGGCTGTTAGATTGGGAGCCATTAATAATTGGCAATTTGTAGCTGTCATAATGACGCAGGGGATTTTCCAGATGGCTTTTCCCTTTCTCTTGAGAGGGACTAAGACTTCTGTTTATTCTTTTTGATGGGGTTTTAATCAAACAGACATTGGTCTTGGCCCTTGACCCTGGTAGGGACAGGACCTGGCTGTCTCATCTCTGGTCAGGGGACAGGCTCACATGCTTCTCAAAGCTCTGGCTTTCTGATAAAGAGACAACTTCAGGAGGGTGGGAGTAAGGTGTATTAGGATGGAGGTGGTAGAACTATTGGGGTGTTGCGATTGTAAAGTTGAAAAGGAAAAAAAGAAGGAAAGAAATGCCCATTTTATTTTTTAAAATGATGAAACCAGTTGTTGAGGGAACAAAAAGTAAGAAGATAAGAATATCATGTTTCTTTTGGGTCTATCTTTACACTACTCGCAGGCAAGGTACTTAAGACAAATTTTTTTTTGAATGTCTATTTATTTATCTTGCACGTGCCTGAGCAGAGAAGGGGAAGAGAGAGAGGGAGAGACAGAATCCCAAGCAGGCTCCTTGCTGCCAGCACAGAGCCCAATGTGGGGCTCAATCCCAGGAACTCCAAGACAAGTTTAAATTTGGAACAAAACTGGTAGTTCCTGCTATGAAGTTTTATATCAGATAACCTTCTTAGCTCTTACTTTGTTCTCCTTCTTGTCCAACCACAGCTCCCACCCAACTTTAAGAAAAAAAAAAGGGCTGCCTAGGTGGCTCAGTCCTTTGCGAGTCGGACTCTTGGTTTCTGCTCAGGTCATGATCCCATAGGCGTGAGATTGAGCCCTGTGTGGGGCTCTGAGCTGACAGCATGGAGCCTAATTGGGATTCTTTCTCTCTCTTTCTGCCCCTCTCCCTAGCTTGTGCTCCCTCTCTCTCTCTATCAAATAAGAAGAAAAGAAAAAAAAAAAAAAGGAATTTACTGTCAAGTTTTATAGTTGATGTTACCTGAGCAGCATTATGCCTGAGTGGGGAAAGTGGTAGTTGGGAAGTGTCTTTCCTGTGAAACTGATGAATGTTCCAGTGTCAAGCTTCCTTCTGCCTCATAGTTCTTGTGCGTGGGCTGCCCTTTGACCCCGATCCTGTTCTCTGTGCCATCACCGAGGTCTCTGCTTAAACATGACCTCCTTGCCTACTTTCCCTGACCTGGTCCATCTGAATAAGATCCTCCCCTCCCTGCCCTGCTTCCTTCTTCCTCGTGGCCCTCATCACCCCCTGGGTAACTGCTTATTGTCTGCCTCTCCCCCAAGAAAGAAAGCTCTAGGAGGGCAGGGCCTATCTCCTACCACTACATCCTACCTGGTGGAGCTTCACCTTAGGCTCTGCATGTACAACCTGGGCGTATAAAAACACAGCTCTGCCTTGCTTGTGGCATTATCATAGGTGCTGAATTCTGTGCTGTATAGCTGTTCACGTTACATTTCCTTTTTTAAAAAAAGTTATTTGTTTATTTATTTTGAGAGAGAGAGAGAGAGAGAGAGAGCATGCATGAGCCGGTGGAGGGTGGAGGGGGGTGGGGAGAGAGAGAGAGGGAGAGACACAGAATCCCAAGCAGGCTCTGCTCTGTCAGCACAGAGCCCAATGCGGGGCTCAAACTCACAAACCATGAGGTCATGACCTGGGCCGAAATCAAGTCGGATGCTTAACCAACTGAGCCACCCAGGCTCCCCCACATTATAACATTTCTGAAATCAGGATACACATTAAAAATTTACACTTAATTAGTGGTTGCCACCCATCAAAGTTAATACTAAATTAATGTACATCTTGTAACTAAATGTGCCTTAGAATCAAGGAAACTGTTGTAGACAGAATGCCCCCCTCACCACCCCATGCTGCACCCCAGAGATGTCCATGTCTTAATCCCTGAAGCCTGTGAATATGCTACCTTACATGGCAAAAGGGACTTTGCAGATGTGATTCAGTGAAGGATTTTAACATAGATTATCCTGGATTATCCAGGTAGGCCCAATGGAATCATAATCATCTTTATGAGAGGGAGGCAGGAAGGACAAAGTCAGAGAGGAAGATTTGACTATGGAAGCAGCAGTTTTAGTGCTTACAGGACCTCAAGTAGGAATGCAGACTCTAGAAGCTGGAAAAAGCAAGGAAAGGGATTCTCCTAGAGCCTCCAGAAGGAACACAGCCCTGCCAACCATTTTATACTTCCATCTCCAGAACCATAAGATAATAGATTTGTATTGTTTTAAGCCACTAAACTTGTGTTGACTTGCTCTAGCAGCCATTGGAAACCAATACAGGCATGTTATTATAGACAATAACATGTATTACATTCTGGAAATTTTTGATGTCCAGCTTTGTAATCTTCTTGGGCATTGCTAAACATATGTCACAGACTCTGTCTTTCTGGTAAGACAATGTCATTGATATTTCAGGATCTAGACAGGGTGCAGTTGTTGAATCTTTTGATGCCATTTCACAGATATTGTCAGTGTTCCACCCATATCCCTTTGACCTACTCCAGATGTCAGCTATAGATAGTTCTTATATTAGAATGACCAGTCATCTCAGTTTGCTAGGACTTAGGGGATTCCCAGGACACAAGACTTTCAGTGCTAAAGCCAGGACATTCCTGTGCAAGGCAGATGGGTTGTTCACTCTACCTGTACATGGGATGTCTACCTGCATGTGTTGAAGACATTCTCTGGCCATAGGCCCCTCCTCATCTTCATACATGGTAGAAATTAACACTACAGAAGCATCCTACAAATAACAAGGGGTGAGAATTGATGGATATGTGTCCAGCTTCCCTGCCTGTCTGTGGCAACATTCCGAGGCATATTTCATGCAATCACCTAGAGGGCCCCTCTGGGATTGAGCCTGAATTGCCTACTGTGCTCATTAGTGACACTCTTATTGACTTGTCTTGCTACCTTATCTTCAGCCCTCACCAAGTGTCCTGGACTATTTCCCAAATAAACTTTTTATACCCAGTCCTTGCCTCAGGATCTCCTTTTGGATGAGCTCAAACTGGAACATTACCCTAGGCTCAATCATCTTATGTGATAAAGTCCCAAATCCTTCACATGGTCCCAAACATCTGGACTCTGTCTTCCCCTCTAGCTTCATCCCTGCTGCCCTCGCTCTTGCTCACCCATATCCAACCACATTAGCCAGTAATCAGAATCTAATCTGTTACAAATTCCTTCCTCACATAGGTCATTTGCACTAGCTCCTCCTGCTTGAATGCTCTGCCAAAGTTGTGTTCATTCTTTAGGTCCTCAATCAAATGTCACTTCCTCATGGAAGTTTCCCTGGCCCTCCAGACGATGCATGTTCTCCCTGACCCTCCTGCACTTTTCCCTCATGGCACTTACTACAGATAAAATGAGTTCATTATTTTATTGGAGGATGATTATTTGTTTATGTGGGTCTTGCAAAGGACTCGAGCCCACTAAGATTATACGGTGTGGATGTAAGGGAAAGCTTGTGGGGGGATGACAGGAAGAAGTGTCAGTGTCGTACATGTGTCCCTGTCCTCTGGCCAGCTAGCTGATGTGTTCTGGGTGAGGCATAGCTGGACAAATCGTGGTAAGTGCTCTAGGAGAAGGGCCCTGCTCTTTATCACTGTACATATTTACAAGGTAACTTGCAGGAGACAGGGGACATCTAGTCAACGTGTGACAGGGGAAGCTTCCTGGACAG
Source organism: Panthera uncia (assembly GCF_023721935.1). Lineage (NCBI taxonomy): Eukaryota > Metazoa > Chordata > Mammalia > Carnivora > Felidae > Panthera > Panthera uncia. The sequence continues at coordinate 65,758,860 of NC_064811.1, read as the reverse complement.
AGAGATGGCCTAATTACACCAGAGCTTAGAACTCTCAGCCCAATTTTTAAATGGAAAGCCCTATCCATTAAAAAAAAAAAAAAGAAATTGAGGCCATTCTTTTAATATAAGTATATTTATTGATAGGTTTATACACGTAACACTGTCAAGCTAAATGCCAAATGGTAGAGAAGCTAAATTTCTTTTTTTTTGACATAATCATAAACAAAACAAAATAAACAAACATAGAGATAAATATTTAAAAATAGAAGTTGTAAAATTTCTTTGCACACCCTATAGATCATTTTGTGTGGGCCCCGAGGTGCATCCACCTCTCAGTGGAAATTACTGCTCTAGCACAGTGCTTTCCTGAGCAGAGTCTGATATGGTAGGCCTGGGTGGGGCCTGGGATGCTGCATTTCCAACTAGCTCCCAGGTGATGTCAGTGGACTTGGTTTGTGAACCATACTTTGAGTAACCTGGCTCTAAAGCATCTTGTCATCCAAATATTCATAAGCCACTGAGCTTTAGATGCCCAGGTTAAAAGAGGAATGTGACATATTCTGTTATTTTGGAATGATTTTCTTGTCTCATGCTTTGCTATTTCCAGGCAGAATCAGCGGAACGTGTGTGACCTTCACTGCATTGTTGAATGATTGCCCATCAGAAAATACAAAGAGTAAAAGACTACTGGGCAAGGTAAAAGTTTGTTGACTTTATTTCTCCTGGCCTTTAAAATCGAATTATCTGTTCCTGTTCCTGCAAAGACATGGCAAAAACGAGCCCATAAACAGGCTCCCTGCTGGATGCTTTTCATGTGCCATTTCAATTCATATGTGTCTTTAATGGCAGAAGCCTGTCTGAATACAAAGACATTCACTATGTGTGCATGTGTGCATGGGTGTGAGGGAGAGAGAGAGAGAGACAGACAGACAGACTGACTTGGCCTTCTCTCCTGACCCTCTCTACCAGACCTGTTGTGAGGGATAGGGCAAATCATTCAGGCTACGTGTGTGTGCTCAGGGATGCAGTGAGGATTTCCCAGCTAGTGACAGACTCTGAGTGATTTGTAGGCGTTTGTGTGCTGATTGTCTTGCCCTCTAGGCATGAGCTGTGTTGTATCAGGAGGGCAAGAGGGTTCCAATAGATTTAATATTCCTTGTATGAGCTTCAACCATCTGCCCGTCAGCTCTCAGTGTGAGCATAATATATGTTTCCAGAATAAAACACAAAGCTTGCTTTTTTCCCTCTTTGCCCCCCACCTCTTTCAGACTTTTTTCAGTTTGGATCATTTGTGTTTTCCTTCTCTTTTACGGTAGGTTACTAAGGTCACCCTCTCTACAATTATATTTACTTTTCCTTTGTTTTCTGATGCCTCTGGCATGTTTTAATAAATGGTTTACCTTTTCCTGATCACCATGTACCCTCTACAGAACTGTATCCTTGAAATTAATAAGGATCTGTGAAATCTTCTGATGCGTGCATGAGGTGGCTGGGGTTAAACTGTAGCCATTCCCAATGGGTGCAGATTAGACCCTTGACATCTACAGATTCTTCCCTGGCTAAATCTGAATGCTGTTTTCCTGAGGGATGAAACTTTAACCTTTTTCCTCCTTTGCGGGAAATCTTGTGACTGTTGATGGGCCTGTCCTAGTAGCTATAGCTCATTGCAGGACTAAAGTTATTTGGCGATTGGGTGTCTTTGAACCAGAACCCTTGTGTCATTTAAGGTAATTGGCAAATGGGAATCTTAAACTCTGAAATGGATGAAAATAAGTGAATCCAATCAAAGCAAGTTCTTAACTTAAAACCTCACTTAAATTGGAGAAATTTAGTGGGAGATTTAGAAAGGTTTTTAATTTATATGCAAGTTGGGTAGGAAACCTACTGGGACTCTCCTTGCTTTGCCCAGCAAGCAAATGTCAGGCAGGGGTGACTAACAGAAAGTGAACTTGGAATATTCTCTTGTGCAGGCTTGAGGGCACTGGGGTCAAAATTCTTCAGTTATGCTCATTTTTATTTAGTCAGAAAAATGTGCATGTTTTTGGATGAGACAGTGTATATTTAAAAACTCCTTCCTCTTTAAACTCATTTCACATTTGGCTTTTCCTACAGGGGGAGCTGAAAGAGGCCAATCCCTTGCCGCTCTTCTAGTCTAATGATGATGGGATGTAGGGAAGGTTGTGGGCTCTGGAGGGCTGCCTGGTTGCCTGGCCAGGCTCCATCTCTTTCTAGCTACGTGACCTTGGGAAGGTAATAAACATCGCTGCTGTAGTTTCCTCATTTGTAAAGTAGGGACTATGATTGTGTTACCCGAAGGAGTTGATAAGATGATCAAATATAAAAATGTATAAGAATATATGCAAAGTGCTCAGCACAATGCCTCTCCTATATTGCCACGTTGGTTATTGTTACTGCTATTACCACGGAAATGGAAGTTGGAGAAAAATGGACGTGTGGATTCCACATCATGACTTGTGCTGCTTGGCTGTGGAAAATGTCTGAAACACACCTCTGCCCAAGGAGAATTGAGAAGTTGGGGCTGATAGGGGAACAAACAAAGAAGATAGAAATGATATTTTTTCTTTAAAAAAAATTTTTTTTTAAGCATTTATTTGTTTTTGAGACAGAGAGAGACAGAGCATGAACGGGGGAGGGTCAGAGAGAGAGGGAGACACAGAATCTGAAACAGGCTCCAGTCTCCGAGCTGTCAGCACAGAGCCCGACGCGGGGCTCCAACTCACATACCGCGAGATCGTGACCTGAGCCGAAGTCAGACGCTTAACCGACTGAGCCACCCAGGCACCCCCCAGAAATGATATTTTTTCAAAAAGTTTTGGTTTAAATTTGTGGCTGCTATAGAACTCATGGAAGTGTGCGGTTGGATGGGAACCATCCCTTCCTTTCAGGTTGGCACAGGATTAGTCTTGTCCTTCTTCCTCTCAAACCCCAGGTGTTAAGATTTGGTCTGACTTTGAGTTGTTTTTGAACTTGTGGGACTGATGGAGTCCTAGGGATGACCCTGTCCAGAGCTCTTTACTCTTGCTGAGTGTCTAATGCAGAGCAGATCTGGGCCTCTGTGGATAGTTAGAACTGAACCAGCCTTTAGCAGGATGGTGTGCTTCTGGCCAGAGCTGACAGCCTGTCTGTTCCTTTGTCCCATCTGTCTTTCATGGGGACTTTCATAGATGTAGGCCACACTGGTTAAGATGGTGGACCAGTCCTGGGAGGGTGTAAAGCTATGAAATGCCAAAATAGCATTTACCTCCATTTGGATCTTCAGCTTTCTAGCGAATCCCATAGAGGGTACTTTCCCTGTGGAAGACCCAGGTGATCACAGGTTTAGCTCTATCCCTACAGCAGCCCTGCTCTTTAGCATCGGCTCCCTTTCTCTGCTCCATTGTTTGTGGGCTTTGTGGCCACCATGCTCCTGGGTGGTGCCATGGTCGTGGCCCTGATGTTCCTCTGCCTAGTGTTAGCTACAATGCTACTTGCTGCTGCCCATTGATGCACTTGGCACCCAGGCTCCATATTGGTGCCCCACTTCTTTCTGAAGTGAACTTTGGTTCTCTACCCTTGAGCCAAATGGTTCCTAAGGGTATGGTGTAGCCTTGATGTACTGTGGGTTTTGTCACTGTTATGCAATATCAGTCTTCTTATTGTCACTGGTGTTGTTTGGGGCATTACCACTGTCACTGGCACCATGATGAGCTAGACCTTTCCCACAAGCACAGTGACTCTTATATTAAGCCCCAAACTGAAGGGGGTGGGGGGGGGGAGATGTAGCTTATTCTCTTAGTTTCTTATCATACCTATAATATTATAATTTTCCCATTTATTGATTCAATTTCTCCAGGCTACACCTCTCTCAAGAGTCATAGTACAAGTTCCCTGCAGGGCTGAGTTGGAAGCTGATTGATATCACACTGAATGGCTTAACCCCTTCAACAGCTTAACTTCCTTTTGTGTTGAGCATCAGCCAAATATATTGACCTAAACCTTGAATCTTTCCTGTGTTAGAATATGCCACCCTCCCATCTTAGACACCCAGGGCAGGGCTGGGAAAGCCAGAGTATTTCTTTGCTCATTGAAGAGCCTCTGGCCACCAGCTTCAAGTATTCTGCAGAGATTCTCTCAGGGAGTCCCATTACAGCTTTGTAAACAAATAAACCCTAGCAGCTGAGCCAGGACTAAAACCCCAAATTCCTGCATCAGGAGAGTAGGCTTGGCTGTGATGTGGGAGTGGTACTTCAAGGAAATGATGCCGAGCTCTTTTCCCTTCCTCCAACACATACATACAATCTCTCTCTCCCTTTTCTTTTCTTCTGTTTTGCACCTAGCTCAAAGAAAAATGCTATTTTTCAGGGAAAATCTCCTCCCTGGCATGATTTAGAGAAGGTGTAGAGTTTCACACAATGGGCACTGAGTAAATGACTTAGTGGAGCTTGTGGGCTATCAGGAGATTTAGAATCTGGGCCCTGCTCTGCCAATATACTAGCTGTGTAAACTGGGTCAAAAGCCTTAACCTCTCTGTGCCTCTGATTCTGTAGAGTGGAGTGGGGGGGAGGAGAAGTGGTGGATTGGACTAAATTCTTAAAAACACTCTCTTTTTGAGGGAAATGAGCTTCTAACAGCTAGTGAGGGAAAAGGCCTAGTGTGTATCAGGCTTTTCCTCCCCTTCTTGTTGGCAGAATGGGGGCCCGGACAGAAGCCACATACTTGCTTGTTGTACCAAGAAAGAAGTGAGGCAAATACGAAGTTTAAATCAATAACATGACTTGAGCACAGAAGATGGAACTATTTTCTTCCAAATTGTTTTGATTGTGGCCAGTACCTGCTGTTTGGTATGAAATCCATTCAGATCATCAAAAACCCAAGGAGCATACAGTGCATGAAAAGATGTTGTAATTGGCACCATTGTAACTCTGTACGGTGTGTGATCTTAGTGCGAGGAGGGAGGATTGTAGGAAAACTTGTAATCTAATTTTCTTTGTTGTAAAATAGAATGTTACCATTGTATTCCTGTGGAATAATAATTATAACATCTCAGACAAATAGAGCGTCTTTCTCAGGAGGTGCTTAAAGAGCTCAGTAGACCTTCAGTCAGCCTTGTAAACACAGTGAAACCTGGCTTGGTTGCATTTCTCTCGACTGAAAATTCCTATTAGACAGCATCTCCCCTCATCCATCCTACTGGGATAAATGATTTTTATGCTGGCGAGGCTGACACCCCGAGAGACACTGAAGTGCCTTCTGCATCATCAAAGAATTATGAAACCTTCAGTAGTGTTTCAGTGTTAATTGCAATTGATGACAGCCTAATTTTTTGAAAAGTGGTAATTCATGTGTTGCATAGACGATAATTAGTCAGAATAGTTGATTAATCAGACTGCTCTGTTTTTTGACCATACTGAAGTACAGTATTTACAGTAACTGCAATACTGGCTCTCCCTGAGAGCCACGAAGGAAGCAGGATGAATTAAAGTAGCATTCTTTCTTTTATTATTATTTTTTTAATTGCAGTATAGCTGATATACAGCATTATGTTAGTTTCAGGTGTACAACATAATGATTCGATATTTGTCTATATTGTGAAATGATCACCACGATAAGTCTAGTTAACATTCAGCACCACACTAGGTACAGAAATTTTTTCCCTTGTGATGAGAACCTTTACAATTTATTCTCTCTTAGCAACTTTCAAATGTTCAATACAGTATTCTCAACCATAGTTGCCATGCTGTACATTATATCCTCATGACTTGTTTTCTTTATAGCTGTAATTTTGTACATTTTGACCCCCTTCCCCATTTTTCCAACTGCCCCCACCCCATGCCCTCTGGCAACCACCAATCTGTTCTCTGTACCTATGAACTTTTTTTTTTTTTTTAAGATTCTACATGTAAGTGGATCATACAGTATTTGTCCTTCTCTGTCTTATTTCATTTAACATAATGCCCTCAAGGTTTATCCATGTTGTCTGAAATGGCAAGATTTCATTCTTTTTTTTTTTTTTAATGCTTTTTATTTATTTAAGAGAGAGAAAACACATGTGTGCACAAACCAGGGAGGAGCAGAGAGAGAGAGGGTGAGAGAGAGAATCCCAAGCAGGCTCTGTGCTATTAGCACAAAGCTCAAATCGGGGCTGGATCTCATGAACCATGAGATTATGTGAGCTGAAATCAAGAGTTGTATGCTTAACCACCTGAGCCACCCAGGCACCCCAATATATCATTCTTTTTTTATGGCTGAATAATATCCCTCTGTGTGTGTGCTTTATTCTTCGACTTCTACATTAGTTTCTAAACTAAATGAGAAGAGAAAATAGGTAAGTTATAAAAATAGATTATATGTGCTGCTTATGACTTTGCCATCCTTAGGGTCATGGCTATTATTGATAACTAGACTGTTAGCTCTTACAGTAAAAGTGAGTGTCTTTAAAATTGAATTTTAGGGGCACCCAGGTGGCTCAGTCAGTTAAGCGTCCGACTTCGACTTAGGTCATGATCTCACTGCTCCTGAGTTGGAGCCCTGCATCGGGCTCTGTGCTGACAACTCAGAGCCTGGAGCCTGCTTTGGATTCTGTATCTCCCTCTCTCTCTGCCGCTCCCCTGCTCGTGCTCTGTCTCTGTCTCAAAAATAAATAAACATTAAAAAATTTTTTTAAAAAATTGAATTTTGGGGGCGCCTGGGTGGCTCAGTCGGTTAAGCATCCGACTTCGGCTCAGGTCATGATCTCACGGTTCGTGCTGTGCTGACAGCTCAGAGCCTGGAGCCTGTTTCAGATTCTGTGTCTCCCTCTCTCTCTGCCCCTCCCCCACTCATGCTCTGTCTCTGTCTCAAAAATAAATAAACATTAAAAAAAATTTTTTTTTAAATTGAATTTTGGATGATATTTTGTAGAGCCTCTTCACAAATTCCTTAAGCAAAGCATCAGTGCAGTGTATTTAGCTAATTGGTCCACTGCAAATGTTTTATTAAAGGAATAAGATATTTTTTTTAAGTTTATTTATTTTGAGGTGGGGAAAGGGGCAGAGAGAGAGGGAGAGAGAATTCCAGGCAGCCTTGATGCCGTCAGCTCAGAACCCAATGCCAGGCTGGATCTCATGAACCTTGAAATCATGACTGAGCCAAAATAAAGAGTCGGACGCTTAACCAACAGCCACCCAGGTGCCCCTTAAAGGGGTAAGATCTTAAATCAGTTAAGATTAACTTGAAAACTTTTTTAAATGTCCAGGTTCTTCATGATGAGGTCTTCAAAAAAAAAAAAGTATTAGAATTGATGTTGTACTCAGGTTCACTGCAAAGAATGAAAAATTCAAGAATGTATAAAGAAGAAAATAAAAATAATCTATTATTTTATCACCCTGAGAGAACTATTATTGCCTTTTGGTATATCTCCTTCCATTTTCTTCTGATGTATACATGTAAACATTTTACTAAGTTAGCACATACTGCATGTACTGAATGCTGTCCCCCATCCACATTATATAAAGGACATTTTCTAAGTCAGTAAATATTTTCTAAAAATATACTTTATGCTGACTATATATTTATGAATCATAATCTGTCAAACCAATCTCCTGTTGTTAGGTTTAGCAGGTTTACAAATTTTGGCTTTATAATGCTGCAACAAATATCTTTACTCATTTATTTGTCCATCCATCCATTCATTCAATCAACTTTTATTAAGTAGTGGGTGCCAGGCTGTGGGCCATGAGTTGAGGATATATCATTAATCATAACCTTTCTGATAATGTTTATTACTATTACTAACTATTGACCAGGTACTTTATTAGTATTAGTATGTTAATTATTGTGTCTGGAATTTTCGCTGTAAGCATCTTTGCTGTAGATGTCTTTGCTGCAAGCATCATCACTGAAAACATTTTTTGCCATATAACTAATTGGCCATAAGGCCATTTTTCCATAAAAGATAAAAAAAAAAAACCTGGTTGACAGCTTGGTTTGATTTCTTCATTGACACAGTACTCTCATTTTTATATTTCATAAACCTTAGCCTTCATAATGGTCTATACAGTGGTGTGGAGTTTTGAACCCACATGTCCCACAGTTTAGGAGCATCTATCAGCGGACATGTGATAATATACCAAGAATAAACAACCAAATACAAAGCCTAGTTACAAATGTGCATCCTAGTATTTGGAAAACTGGCATCTCTCTCAGTGAAAGAAGAAATTTTAACAAATGAAGAAAGAGTGTGATGCTGAATAAGAAGATGAATCAATAAGCAAAAAAAGTGTATAATATTGTGAATGAAATACTTTGGAGAAAGTGGTTAGATACAATCCACGAAGTAAAATTAATTATTTGCATGGTATTGCCATGAATCTACACTATACATTTTGAATGTATTAAAATATTTTGTATTTTGCAATTGTCTTTTTTTCTTAATTTTTAAAAAATGTTTATATTTGAGAGAGAGAGAGAGAGAGAGCAAGAAAAGGGGAGGGGTAGAGAGAGAGGGAGACACAGAATCTGAAGCAGGCTCTAGGCTCTAAGCTGTCAGCACAGAGCCTGATGCGGGGCTCGAACCCATGAACTGTGAGATCATGACCTGAGCGAAAGTTGGACACCTAACTGACTGAGCCACCCAGGTGCCCCTTTAGTGAAGTCTTTTTAATTTTGTTATCCTTATCCGTGTTTTATTATATCTTCTTTAATGAATGCTCCTCTTGTATTTTTCATGATTTTTATCTTTATGGCAATATTGCCTCATGGCCACTTGGTTATGCAGCAAAAATGCTTGTGGTAAAGTTGCTTACAGTGAAACTATGTAGAACCATTAATTATATGAATGTATGTTAGTATATAATCATTGTAATAAGTTAGTATAGTAGTAGTAATGAATTAAATTCTTATGAGGTGGGTGTTATCATCCCTATTTTCCAGATAAGGAAATGGAGGCTTAAAGAATGGAAGTACTTGCCGGTAATCACTCAGCTGGTCCTTGACAGAGCTAGGGTTCAAACTTAGGCAGGCTGACTCAAGTCCTGCTCTTTTAAGCATGACGGGGACTGTGTCAGTAAAAACGACACTTGCTCCAATGGCCATGAAACTATTTTAAATGCAATACTCTTTGAGCGATTCTCTGGTTATTTTTTAGGATAAATTCTAGAAATAGAAATACTGAGTCCAAGAGTATGAACAACCCTTCAAGGTCCTAAATGGGGGAGGACCAGAGCTGGTTATTTATTTATTTATTTATTTGTCCTGGGTGTCTGCCGTCATGCTACTAGCTAGGTAGACAGCAGGTAATAGGTGTGGTAATGATTCAGGGCCTGGGCAGGCCCTGGAGAAAGGCTGGGCAGTGCTCTTGCTATCGAGGCAGGGTCGGTGGGACTGCCCTTTAGAAATGTTTATTTCCTCTTGATGCAGTGTGGCAGAGGGGAGGCGACATGGAGAGGAAGAGTTCATCAAAGGAATGAGTCTAGACCACAAGTGAAATGTATAGCCTTTTAAGATGAATATCATCACAAGAAAATGCCTCTGCTCACTAAAAACCACCAGTTCAGCTAAAGACTTTCTTGATGTAGTGTAGCTTCCCTTGCGCTACACCATAAGTTACTCACATACAGCAAATGACTATCTGTAAATATTCCTTCTGCCCCCTCATTACTGCCACATTCTCCCTCAAGTCCCCCTTCCCCAGATGAACATTACCTGTCCTTTGCCAGCTTTCTGTGATGCAGTATCACATACTAGCAAAAGCACAGATTTGATTGGCCACTGTCCTAGTCTGATTCCTGTCTGTGCCCTGTAGGTTGGACAATCTTTTCTTCTTAAAATTGAAGTATCTTTGACACACAATGCTACAACGCAGTGATTTGACATGTGTATATGTTATACTATTTTACCACTAGTGTAGCTACCGTGTGTTACCATGTAACACTGCTTCAATACCATTGACTATTTATATCCCCTGTATTGTACCTTTTATTCCTATGGCTTATTCACTCCATAACTGGAAGCCTGCATATCCCACTCCTCTTCGTTCATTTTGCCATCCTCTGGCAACCATCAGTTTGTTCTTGATCTGTTTGTGCTTTTTGTCAGTTCATTCTTTTTTTTTTTTTTTTTTAGATTCTGCATATAAGTGAAATCATATGATATTTTCTTTCTCTGTCTTATTTTACTTAGCACAGTACCCCTTAGGTCCATCCATGTGGTCCCAAATGGCAAGATCTTATTCTTTGTTATGGTTGAATAATATTCCAGTGTGTGTGTGCGTGTCACATCTCCTTTATCCATTTAGCTATCAATGGACACTTGGGTTGCTTCCATATCTTGGCTATTGTAAATAATGCTGCAATAAATATAGGTGTGCATATATTTTTTTGAATTGGTGTTTTCATTTTCTTTGGGTAAACGTCCAATACTGGATCATATGATATTTCTATTTTTAATTTTTTGAGGAATTTCCACACTGTTTTCCAGAGGCTGCCCCAATTTACATTCCCACCAACAGTGCACAGGGATTCCTTTTTTTCCCCACAACCTCACCAACATTGACTGACTTTTTGATTCTTAGTTTCTTACCTTTAAAATAATACAGAGTTGGGGATGCCTGGGTGGCTCGGTTGAGTGTCTGACTTTAGCTCAGGTCATGATCTAGGGTTCATGGGTTTGAGCCCTGTGTCAGGCTCACTGTTGTCAGTGCGGAGCCTGCTTTGGATCCTCTGTTCCCCTCTCTCTCTGCCCCTCCCCCCTCATACTCTCCCTCTGTCTCAAAAATAAACAAAACATTAAAAAATTAAAAAAAATAATACAGGGTTGTTATGACAGGCAAATGTAGTGCCATGAGCAGAAAAAAATAACAGCTAACCTTCACTGAGTTCTTACTACAAGTATAACAAAACAAAACACTGTTCTAAGGGTTTAAAATGCATACATTTACTTATTCTTCAAAATAATCTGTGATAAACTGGATTCTAGAAAGCTCTCATGGTTTTCATCCCTGGTGTTACTTCTGTGATTATGTTACATGATGTGATAAAAGGGACTTTGAAGATGTGATTACATGACTAAGCAGTTGACCTGGAGATAGGATTATCTAGGTAGGCCTGGATATTATAATCACATAATCCCATGGGCCCTTTAAAGCAAAAAGTTTTCTCTGGCTGTTCGTAAAAGAAATCAGAGAGATTTAAAGTATGAGACGGGCTCAACTTGATTGCTGCTTTAAAGATGGGAGGGGTCACATAAAAAGAAGCCTGGGCAGCCTCAAGGAGTAGGGGGTGGCCGGGCTGACAACCAACCAGGAGGCAAGGACCTCAGACCTACGCCACAAGGAACTGGGTTTGGAAGTGGATTCTTCCCAGGGCCCAGAGATGAGTCCAGCTGGCTGCATATTGGTTTCAGCCTTGTGAGATCCTATGCAGCAGAGAATGCAGTTGAACCCACTCCCAGAACTATGAGATGATCCATGGGTGTTGTTTTAAGATGCTAAGTTGTGAGAGCAATAGAAAACAAGCACAAACCATATGCAGTAGCTACCTTTATTATTTGCCTAATTTGCAGATGCCCAAAGCAAAGCACAGAGAAGTGAAGTCACTTGTCCGAAGTCTCACAGCTATTAAATATCAGAAGTGGGATTTAGTAGTCTATCCCCAGAGCCCATGCTCCAACCCAGCGACACAGTGCCTGAGCCATTTGTAGGTACTCAATGCATATTAGTTTCCCTTCCCTTTTCTTTTTAGTGTAGCCCACAGGGCACCTAGCTGCCACATTTCTTAATTTTGCTGATGTGGGTTGGCTGGTGCTGTGCCAATGGGATTCTGGATATAGAATACTTGGAGCATTAGTTTTACTCACTGGAGTAGGTCTTTTTATATTGTAACAAACCTGACTGAATATTTCATAGGCTAAAATGAAAAAAGATAAAACTAGAGATTTCAAAGAAAATTTGTTTTTGATAATCTCTTTACTGTGAAAAATAGTTGACTGCAAAAGTTGGAGAAGCACTGAACTGATGCATTCAAACTAATTTAGTTTAACACCTTTCCTTCCCGTTTCATTTCCTAAATCCAGTGACTTTGCTGTACCAGCTAGAGTTCTGGAATCTGAATCGGGAAATCTACATCTAGCTATTCATCACCATCCACCCAGCTATCCATCTTCTATTCATTCAGTCAAACAAGATTTACAGAGTCCTTCTATAATGCCTGAAGTGTCTCTAATAAAATGTTACTTGTGAAGTAATACAAACTTTTCTAGTTCTGCTTCCTTGTGTAGAACATTAGGTGATTTGACAAACTTTCCTTAGGGTCTCTATGGCCAATCAATCTGTTGCTTTTACAGTTCGGGTGTGCCCCGACTTCTGGATTTGTTAAGGTAGGGCAGTGCTTCTCAAAATCCATCCCAGGCACCACCTGCATCAGAATCTCCTGGGGTGCCTAATAAAAAAGCAGGTCCTGAGGTTGCCCCAAACCTTCTGAATCAGAAACACCGGGAGTTGGGGCCCAGGACTTTTGGTTTTAAACAAGTTCTCCAGGTTATTGCTATGCACACTAAAGTTTGAGATGTACAGCTATAAGGATGCAACACAAGCCTTGTGTCCTAAAAGTATCTCCCTTATTAAAAGACAACAAGCCTTATAGGTTTGGGAAAACAAAAACAAAGACAAAAACAAAAAACCAAAACCCAAAACAGGACCACACCTGTCTGTGTGTCTCCTGCCTTGACCATCCTTTTTCACCTTAACCCCTCACCCCAGCCAAGGCCAGGGAAGGAGCTGTGACTGTGATTATGGAGCGGATCTAGCCCAGCCCTCGTGCCTTCAAAGTCACTTTTCCCCTTCTGGGCTACCCCTGCCCGCTCCATTCAATAACAGGGGTTAATGTGAGGAGTGGGCGTCCCTCCTCCCAGGCTCTGGAGCCCTTCCCTTCCCCAAAGGGAGGGTGGGGCTGGCGCGTGCCGGTGGGGGAGCCCCTCTGGGCAGCTCGCGCCTTGCAGCAGCCACTCGTCCGGTCAGTCAGCGGCCCGAGGCAGCCGCCTTTCCCACCCCGGTTCGCGTCGAGGAGGGGGAAACTGGAGAACTAGGTCATCCTGGCCCTCCTCCCGAAGCCGACCCTCCCGGCCGTCGCCTGCCGGTCTCCAGCCGCGCGGGGCCGCCGGAGTGGCCGGGCAGGTGCCTGCGCCGCGGTGCTGTGCCCGCCCGCTGCCCTTGCCCGCGCGCTCCGCCCGTCCTGCGGCGCCGTTGGCCCTCCCGCCACCCCCTCGGCGGGGCCCTTCCCTTTACTATGGTAATGGTGACATTCAGCGGGAAAGGCTAGCGCGGACCGCAGCGCCCGGCTCCCGCGCCGCGGGAGGCTCGGTCGGCGGAGCGGGCTGTGGCGGCCGGGCAGCAGGCGCGCTCGCCCGGGCCCCGGCCCTCCGGCCCTCCGCCCCTCCGGCCCCCGACCGCCGCGGGGCTAGCCCCCGAGCCCCGGCCTCGCTGGCCCCGCGGGCTGCGCGCGAGCCCCGGCCGCCCCGGCTCCCGCGCGGGGCGAGGACGCATCCGGCGCTTCGGGAGGGAGCCTGCCTCCGCGCTCGTATATGGCAAAGTTTCTCGCCGAGCTCCTGGGCTGCACGTTGCCGAGCAAGGGCGCCTCTCCCATGTTCGAGGTAGGTGGAGGGTGTGTCCCCGCAGCGACGGGCGTCCGCGGTGGCGCGGCGGCGGGCCCCGAGCGGGGCCCTGGGGTCCCCAGGAGTTGACAAGTGTGTGCGGTCTCACATGCGTGCTTTCCACCTGCAAGTCTGGGGTGGGGCAGGGCGAGGAGGAGACCTGAAGCCCGGGAGGCTGAATCCTCGCCTCCTGGACCTCAGTGAACCTGTTTTTCCTTCCTTCGTTGACAGGCGAGCACGTTTTCTGTCAGTCTGGACTGAGTTTTGCCAGTTGCTCTTTACCTAAAATGCTAGGAATGCCTGAAAATGAGCAGGATCCTGCAGTCCCTCTTTGCTGCTTACTTTGTTGTAGTGGTGGTGTTTTTTTTAACCTTTTAATCTGAAAAAAAAAAAAAAAGTTAACGGTAAAAAATCTTTAGGTCAGGAGGTTTCCGCCTTTTTGCCTCCTCCTGCCCCCTTCCCCAAACCCCCAGCACGCTGCAAACTCCATTGAAGTTAACTCATTTCTTCTGTGAGTGAGATACATCGGGGATGAGAAGAGTTAAAGTGGGGTTTGCCAGATCAGGTGAACAAATCGCAATTCTGAAGGCAGGTACATCTAATTGCTCACACCTGCCTGAGGTGGCAATGCTGCTGCTGTAAGCATCTCTGCAAGGAACCGTTTATGAGAAGGCTGGCTGGCTGGTCCTACTGAGGGAAATGGTGGCAGCCACTGTTTTATGGGAAACCTATATTGGCTGCTCGTAGGGACAGCCTCACACTGTACGGCAACTCCCCCTCTCCCCCTTCCCTCCACAGTGGGAACAGAGTGTATCCTTTGTCTCTATCTACCACCCTCCTCCAACAGACTGCCTGACAACTAGGCCTGGACCAGAGGGCAGTGGCAGTGGCCAGTGTCCTGAGTTCTTGCTCGGTACTCCTCACTCAGTCCTAGGGCCTGACTGGTCCTCCTGACAGCCTTGGGGCTCCTCCAGGAGCTACCTCTCTGTCTGCAGTTTCCTAGCTGGCCAGAGAAAGCAGAACTTGGGGTCCTCTGTCATGGATGTGAAAGCTCGTCCTTCAGCAAGGCAACTCTTGAGGCTGCAAACTCAGACTCTTCCCTGGCTTCTAGTGCATCTCTTCTCACCTTTGGCTACTGTTGGTGTTCCACCTTCTATGGCCACGTTCCTTCGATCTTAGAGCTCAGATTGCCCAACCCATGATCTCTGCTGTGTGACAGATTGGTTTTTAAGCAGGGAGATCTCAATAAGAGGTGATGGAGAGGAGCTGGGAACACAACAGCAGACTGAGAGAAACCAGACTGAAATGCTTGGGTGCTTGGTGGCCTGAAATCTAAAAAGAAAATAATGAAAAGCCTGAAAAAGTAAAGTTTTTCAGGCCTGCAGCTAAAATTAGCCGTCTCCTTTGGCCTGTTACATCTCTGCCCATTTCCCTCTCTGTGATGTCAATGTTAGTTAGTGTTTGGGGGTCATTCCAGAGAGGTGAGATGCTCCTTTAGAATTGCTTTTCTCTCTGACTTGTCCTTTACTGTATTTAGATTTTTGTTTTTGTTTTTTTAATTTTTAAAAAATATTTATTTTTGAGAGAGAGAGAGAGAGAGAGAGATACAGAGTGTGAGTGGGGGAGGGGCAGAGAAAGAGGGAGGCACAGAATCCAAAGCAGGTCCAGGCTCTGAGTTGGCAGCAGAGAGCCCCGATGTGGGGCTCGAACTCACAGAGTGTGAGCTGAAGTTGGATGCTTAACCGACTGAGCCACCCAGGCGCCCCTAGATTTTTGTTTTTATTTATTTATTTTTAAAGATTTTACTTTTAAGTAATCTCTACACCCAACGTGGGCTCGAACTCACAACCTGGAGATCGAGAGTCTCACACCCCACCAACTGAGCCAGCCAGGTACCCCATGGATTTTTGTTCTTAAATTACCAACCCACATCAAGCAATTTTGTTGTCTTTGGTTGTTTATTCCTGTTTTATCTTCTAGCCAATAGATGCCCCACCTTGATTTCTTGGAATAATTGGCTCTCAATCATCGCTGGTTTGAGGGAGACTTAAAAAGTAATCAGAGACATACTTAGACAATTAAGAAAATGAGTAGCTGTTTTGTCTTTTTTTTTTAACATTTAATTTATTTTTGAGACAGAGAGAGACAGAGCATGAACGGGGGAGGGTCAGAGAAAGAGGGAGACACAGAATCTGAAACAGGCTCCAGGCTCTGAGCTGTTAGCACAGAGCCCAACACGGGGCTCAAACTCACGGACCTTGAGATCATGACCTGAGCTGAAGTCGGACGCTCAACCGACTGAGCCACCCAGGTGCCCCGGCTGTTTTCTCTTTGAAAAGCTCTGGGGAAAGGAAATTCCCTCTGTCCTTGCTAACTCCATATATCTTGCTATGTGCTATTTGCTGGGGGCAGAAGCCAGAGTCGTATCTGCTCTCTCCCTCTTTCTACAAATGATTGATACAGTGTTAGCTGAATCACCCCAGCAGGTATCACTTTTAATCAGTGTTGGTAGAAGAGTTAAGAGATCATCCCTTCCCCACCTATAAGAGTACATCTGCTCAAAGAGGTGAATGACTGAGTATGGAATGTGTTTTGAGGTTGCTTTCTTCTCAGGCAACACATTCTTACTCATAAATGAAGAGGCATTTGTTGAGGCCTCTATATTTGGGAGGGAGAGAAATGTGTAAGAAAGATATTCTTAAGCCTTTCTAAATATTCATTTCCTAAAAGCGAAAGTGCTAGGACATGAGAAAATTTAGGCAACTTTTCATTTCCACCAAATGCTCTCATTCTAACTTTGGAGGCTACCTTTAGTGTCTGGGGGGTCACGAGAGGAGGTGGATGTTTTCATAAGGAATGGCCTTTGGTTCCATTTTGGTTAGGAGGTGGCCACGAATGTAGGCTGTTCCTACCCAGGCCAGTTTGGTTTGCACAGAGGAGATTCTGCACAGTACCTGAAAGGGTACTGGATCCCGACAGGACCTCGTGTGTGTTTGCAGGTGTCTGACAAGGGCGAACAGGTGACTGGTATGGAGAACACAGAGGCAGAAAGTCACTGTGGCTGGAAAACAAGTCGAATGCATACCTTGTTGTGTCATTGTCAGAGGCTAAGGACCAATGGTGTGTATTTGGAACACAGTGTCTTCATGATCATGTTGTTCATCTTCCCTTTACTTTTTCTTAGTCAAGTATTTAAGTTTACGAACCAAGTCTTTAAGAAATAATTATTAAAATTTCAAGAAAAAAAACCCCGAAAGGATAAGAAGTTTACCTCGGTCACAGCAGTGCCCTGAGCACTGGTTAGATTTTTGGGATAATGTTTGTATGTCTCACCATACTTGCATAGCTTCTGCAGAAAGAGTGGGCTTGCTGGATATTCTGATGTCTAGAAAAGTAGGACATTGTAAGCATAGAATGGTGGTTTCAGACCTAGCACGTCCTACTTATGTGTGTCCTGTAGGCTTAGATGGATGGATGTCTGGCCCTGACCTCCATTCCTGCCCCTGTTGGCTCTGACATATTATGAACCTTTGCATTGTGCCTTCATGATAGTCAATGATGGAGTCTGGTTTAAGAGCAGAAAGTGGCAGGAGAATTATAAAGTCAGAGGCAACTGCTTTTTCTCCTTCTGGACCCCCTTCCCTCAGTCAGCAAACCTGCATTGAAAAAAAATTTTTTTTAATGTTTAACATTTTTGACAGAATGTTAGTGGGTTAGGGGCAAAGGAGACACAGAAAGGGAGGCACAGAATTCAAAACAGGCTCCAGGCTCTGGCTGTCAGCACAGAGCCCGATGCGGGGCTTGAACCCACAGGCTGTGAGATTATGACCTGAGCCAAAGTCCGATGCTTAGCCAACTGAACCACACAGGTGCCCCTGCAAACCTGCATTTTTAATGCTGTGACCCTTCATCATCTAACCCGGAGGGGTAGCTTTCAGGAGCCACATCCACTGGGGAGAACACATCTGGCTCTACAGAAAAGGGGTGTTCAATTCCATTCCACTGTTTCTGGATGTGGTCTCTAGAATTGTCATACCTCATGTATGTTCTACTTATTTCCACATTCTGTTTTCTTATTTCCACCGGTATTGCTGCCTAACTGTGACTATAGCTTTATTTTAATTTATACATAATACATAATAACTGTCATTTATTGTCTACTCTGGTGGGTATTGTTCTAAGGGCATAATATACACAATCTCAGCTATCTTCCCTAATAGGTTCGTGATATAGGTGTTTACAACCATATACTTTACAGATGAGAAAAGTCAAAGTTTATAGAATTTGAATAATTTGGTTAAGGTCACTTTAGGATGTGCTAGAGTGAGGATCTCAAAGTTCACCTACCTTCTTCAACTATGGTTACTTGGTATTTGGTGTTTTTGTCTTTTGTTTTCTACCTCAGTTTTATTCCTAGCCATCCTCTTTCTCTTTGGAAATAGGAAAGGTAAACACCCTCATTCTTTCATTCTTCCATTCTTTCATCATCACTGTGTTACCACTGGGATGGCACGAGTACCTTACTCTTGGAAATGTTCGATCAAAGGCTGGTTGAACTCAGAGGAATTGTTAAGGGAAAGATTCAGTTCAATCACCATAACCCTTTATAGCTAGTTTCCACTTATGAGGCATTTCCTGCACGTCCTGTTTTATTCCCCAATGACATTATGAGGTAAGTAGTGTTGAAGTGAGGAGGCCAGGGCTCAGGGTCATTACCTGAATTGTCCAAGGTTACTTCCTACCTCGGATCTGATCCTGGACTCTGATTCCACAGTGCTTTGCCAGCCAGCTGCATTGACTCACCTGATATTTTCCTGGCCTCTGAGTTCTGGCTCATCCGCTCGATCTTTTGGACCATTGCCAAAGTCATTTTCTTTAATAGCCCGACTGAACACAGTGTCCATTTATATACCCCCAATTCTTTGGTGGTTCCCACTGCATGCAGATGCCATAGGGGATGCAGTTTCCCCTTGACAGTGTGGTCACTACCTAAATTTTCTTGTCCAGTCTTTCCTTCTTACTGTATTCCTAGCACGCTAGCAAACTTTTGTCTATATCCATTTCTTGGTCATGTCCTCTCACCACTAAGCTGTTGCTCTGCCTGGAGTTTTCTTCCGCCAATTCGTCTATTGATGTTTCCTCTTTCTGCAAGGTTCCTCTCAAATTTCGCCTCCAGATCCAGCCCCTTGGACAATAACCAGCCCTCGACTGCAGGCCCCCTGAATACTGTTTGTTTCTATAGGAGACCTAGGACATCTTTCTCTTGTAACTTCTCCATGCTTCAGTTGTCTGTCTTCAATGGAGATAATAACATTGTCAAATGCAGATGGTGAGGGTTAAATGGGTTGGTGCCTGGAAAGTACTTAGAATAGTGTTCCATGCATGGTCATTGCTGAGGTCCTTGCCTATGCATCTCTGACCTCTTCAGGATCAAGAACTAAGTAATTTTTCTTTCCACAGCACCCACCAGAGTATTGTACACATCATTTTGCATCACATGATGGATCAAACTGATCTCATTCTGGAGGTTCATGATTTCCTTCGCCCTTAAACTATTTGTGATGTCTCTGAAGTTCCAATTTAACCAGCACCCTGTATCTTTATTTGCTAAATCTGGCAACCCTATCTTGCCATTCCCCTCCTCCCATCATAACCCAGCCCCTAGACTCCAATCCCACTCAATTGTAGAAGCCTTGTCCCCCATCTTTCCTGCTTAATGGTCCCTATTGTGGCAGAGATCCTGTCCCAGGCCAAGGGAGACACCCATAGGGAATTGAAGTTGGACAGCTATCTGTCCCCACTGCCTCACTAGTATGGAAATGATGGAGTAAGCAAGCTTTCCTCTGCAAGTGTCAGGTCTGTGACTGAGAGAGGTGTATCACTGGCGTCCTGTTTATTCACTCTTCATGTGTTCACCGGTTCACTCACTCACTCACTCATTTAACAAATGTTATTTATTAAACCCTAGCTTTGTGGTAGGCACCCCATGGAAGCCTTCCTAAAAGACATTCAAACTATTTTAACTGTGAGCCACAGTAAGAAATATATTTTACATTGCAATCCTGAATGCACATAGCTATTTATACCTATAACATTGAAATTAAGTTTCAAGAATAACACTTTTACTTGTGACAGGGGTTGTACTTTGATCTTTGCAGTTCTGTCCTTTCCATTCCATTTCTTCCTTTCTATTAAGAATTAAACAGGGAAAGACCTGCTGAATTGATTTCATGAGTTGTGACTCATAATTTGAAAAGCACTGCTATAGAGGATGGTAAGATTCTATTTTTACAGAACAATTTGTGTTCCCTCATTATTCCAGTACTATACTTACACATTATTACACTATACATTAGGAGAGTTTTGTGGTCTACCATGGGAAGCCAGTCACCATGAATAACCTTATTTCTTGGGAGAAAATATTTTCAGGGTTTCAAACAATTAATTTACCAAATAACCTTTGATAAATATTCTGCCTCTAAATTGGGTTATAGGTTTGGCATGTTACCTGAGCATATTTTATGATGTGCTTTTTATTTAGAACACTGTAGTTGGATTTCAATTTATTTCTCTTTGCATCTACTAACGACAGACATGTCCCACTAGCTGAATTACTCCCTAGGTTACATTTATGGATCTTTCCATTTTTTATATTTTAATTGACCCCAACCCTTCCCTCTTGAAAGAACTTAAATTTTCAAGCAGTCTTTTTTTCCCCCTCTAATTTGCCTGGTAAGGATTTTGATTTTGTTCATTACAATGAGCTCCTTTGTTTAAATGAATCTTACATGCTCTCATCCACTTGGTCATTCTGGTGGGCTTCAAGCATCTAAAGAATGAACCATGTGGTCAGGTTGTTTTGAAAGCAACTAATTTGGATAAGGCTGTAGCTTCAGTGATTGGATGTTGGTGCTTGATCGTAAGAGAGAAGTTTGAGAATAATAGCTCCTGTTGCCACAGCTGGGCTTTCGATGAGGGTCATTTGAATTTTAAGCTAATGGATACTGAGTTTGTCTTGTAAATTCACAATTCAGTTTGTTTGAGGGCCAATTGGATTGCTCTATCACATCTGAGCCATTGTGTACGCACAGGCAACTCTACTTACCTTTTGTGTTAGCTGCTTTTAAACTCTGCTTGTGGTCCTAAATGCATGCATTTCATTTATAGGAATATTTGGTCCCATTATGATTAGATCTGTCTAATGGCTTCTTGCTGAGAGACCATTACATGATTTTTTCCTTTTTGTATTTTGATAAGTAAAGGCTGGTGTTCAAATGGCCAGTGCTGTCTGCATGTCAAGAGGAGCAGGGATAGGAGCTTCACTCTTTGATTTATTTCCTTTTGCTTAGTTCTTTTCAATTTGTAATAGTATTCTTGTACGTTATGAATTTCTTTACTTCACAAGTCTTTGATAAAATACAATAGGTCTAGTAGTGACTTTTGTATTTAAAAAGTTCTACCTACTTGGAGTTGCCTATCGAAGTGTCCCATAAATAAAATGACAGCTTTTATCTACCTGAATTTTGTGATGAGTAAGGACTATGCTTTCTACCCTTGGAGAATCTTAAGTGTATTCTAGGCCTATTTCTCTACATACCTATAATATATTAAGTATTCTATATCCCTTTCAAACCTCTACACTTTCAAACCAAAATGGAGGACCCATCATTCCCCTGTACCCGGCTGGAACCCACTTCTCCTTTCCAACTCGATTGTCAGCCAAAAGCACCACATATTTTCCTAGAGTAGCACTTTGGTGCCATTTTTTGCTTTCTTTTTATTTCATGAACAATCTGTCAGTGACTCCCATAGATTCTTTCTTGGACTTACACCTTTCTTTTTATCCCTACTAGCCTTTGTATACTGATATGACAAGCATTTATTTACTTATTTTTAGAAAGGCATTTAAAAGAATATTTATTTATTTATTTATTTTATTTTATTTTATTTTATTTTATTTTATTTAGAGAGCTAGTGAGCGAGCATGCGTGGGTGGGAGAGGGGCAGAGAGGGAGATAGAGGGAGAGAAAGAGAATCTGTGCTGTCACTGTAGAGCCCGACTTGGGGCTTGAACTCATGAACCATGGAATCACGACCTGAGCTGAAATCAAGAGTTGGACGCTTAGCTGACTGAGCTGCCCAGGCACTCCTGACAAACATTTATTGATTATGTACTATGACCAAGGAGTTGTAGAGTCTGTAGGGGATTTCACAATAAGTAATAATCAGTTTGCTTCTTTCAAGTCTCCCTCTTCTCCCCTTTTCCTGAATATGCTGCTAGTATACCGCAATTCCTTTTCATTGTCACTTTCCTATGTAAGAGTCTGCCTGTGTGACTTTCTGTATCCAAAGGCTCAAGTCTTTAAGTTCTACCTAGGGTATTTTTAAGGTGCTGTTGTTAAATGTCTTACTCTGCCTAGCTAACTTTACTTCCTGCCATTAATTTTCTTCAGGGATCCTCATAGGTCATATACAAATTCTTGACCCTGTGCCTTTGTTTAGGCTACTTGTCCTATCCTTTAGTATAATGACCTATCTTAATTTTTTCCATTTTTCCTAACCAAACCCTACCTAATTCCATAGTAAGGACCCAGCCCTTCATGAGCCTTCTCCAGTTACAGGAAAGAGGCTAAGAGTACACAGGCTAGAGAATCAGATACTTGGTTTCCAGTCTGGGCTCCTCCACTTCTGAGCTACGTGACCTTAAATAAAATACATCCTTGCATCTCACTTTTATTTTTTATAAAATTGGGATAATAACAGTAGCTATCTCATTGAGTTGTTAATGAGGATTAAATAAGGTAATTCAAACAAAATACTAAGCATAGTGTTTGGCATGTAGTAATTGACAAATGAGAAAATGATGATAATTATATACTTTCACCTTTTGTTTCCAAAATATACTTTCACCTTGATCCCAATACCCTGGGGTCTCTCTCTCCTTTGACTATCTTAGGACATACTTTATGCTTTTCTGAATTCTCCACAGTGCTGAGCACAACCTAGGTGCTCAATCAGTGCTCATTAATTTTGAAAATATGCCATATGCTGTTTTAGCAAAATCTGGGAACCAATTTATTTC
Source organism: Panthera uncia (assembly GCF_023721935.1). Taxonomy (NCBI): domain Eukaryota; kingdom Metazoa; phylum Chordata; class Mammalia; order Carnivora; family Felidae; genus Panthera; species Panthera uncia. Next base: position 65,736,173 of record NC_064811.1, on the reverse strand, counting down.
TGAATATATTTAATTGTATTTTATGGAAATGTGACAGCCACTGTCCTTTAGTGACTTACCCCCTAATCTATGGGATGTATATTGATGCTAAGTTGGGCTGTAGTTGTACCAATGACGATAATGTACTTTTACATACAACTCTGGCAGAAGCAGTACTTGAAAAATGTACCAATTATAAATGCTATTTGAATGAAATTCAACCATAGATTGCAATATAATTAAACACAGTATTTTGCAATTGGTTTGCAAACATGTGTCCTCAAAATAAGTCAAGTGAAGCAAATCCATGCTATAAGTCAAGATTTTATTCATCAGACTTTTATGTGGCATGCTGTTGGTAGAGAATTCTGGCTGGAGGTCAGGTTAGATTATTCCAAAATTAATTTACTCCAAGAACACTTACCCAGTGGGCTTTCTTATCATATTTCCAGTGGGAAAGAGGGAGTAATGATGCCCTGCTTCTCAGGAAGCTGTTGGATGGCCTGAAAGCATGGAAATTTACTTTCATGGAGATTATTTGAACTCGGCTAGAAGTCAAGGGAGGGTGCCTACAGAGACGCACATGGGACTGAAAACTAAAGGGTGGCAGCATTATGCATCGCAAAGAACCTACAATGGGAGTCTTAAGATCTGGATTCTGAGCCTGGCTCCTTTCCTCACTGGCCGAATGCTCCTGGGGGAAATCTCCTTACCTCACTGAGTGTCAATTTTTATAGCTCTGAAATGAAAGTAACAATATTCGATTTGCTCTACTCCCAGAAATGATGTGAGGCTCCAGTGTGGTAATAAATGTGAAAGTCTTTCATAAAATGTCAAGCATTATACAAATGTGAATTGCTGTTACTGATGCTGTGATGGAGAGCACAGAAAGAGGAGGTGCCTACTTAGCATCCTGGGCATGCAAGAATCTGTTGGTGAATGGACTGTCAAGGATAGTATGGATGGTCAAGAATAGAAATACTTGTGTTTCAAAGGTACAGAAGGAAATATGAAGCAGTCATAATTTACAACTCGAGCTTCAACCCCCGTGCAGTAAGCCCTGGACTCCACTTGTACCTAGGGATTTACTTAAGGAAATCTCTACTTTCTGAGGACTCATTTAAGGACTAAGCTTAAATGAGTTTATGAATGAAATTCTATCAACATCGGGGGCAGGGCATGAGCAGATTTCAGTGGCATGAGGCAAATTGCAAGGAGGGATTGTGGGGCTCTGAAGAAAGTCTGAGAGTCTAGGATTGTATGCTGCAGAAATATATAGTGGCTGTTATTTGAACTCCCTCCCCTTTCTGTCTGTCTCCTGAGCCTAGCTACCCTGTGTCAGAAAAAAGAACTTGGCCCCACAACAGGGTCATCTTATCTCATTCAGAGAGTAGAACTCAGCGGAGGGAACCCTTTCAGTGCAAGGGGAGCTCTGATGGCCTGGGCAGAGCAGCAGTAAGTAGTCTCCTGCAGTAGTAATTCAGGCACATGGGCAACCTAGAGCCAGTGCATCCTATGGTTGCCTGGATTGGTTCGAGAGCTCAGATGATGTAATTTCCCCCGGAGGACACCTACCAATACCAAGGAAGGAGGGATCCTTGGAAGAGAATCTGATGTTCTCAGGGTGGAGGTGGGTTTATGTGGCCAGGAAAATTTGGGTATGTGATAAGATGATTTCATTTGTAATTACATTTAGGTACAGAATATTGGTCTATATAATCCTTAATCAGTGTCCTTTCATATTCCATTTTTGAATCAGTGTAGGCCATTTGTGAAATCTAATGCCCTAGGCCTTTCCCTTTTTTTTTTTTTTTTGGTCCAACAGTTTATTCTTGATGTTCATTTTAGCCAAATTTCATAAATGTTAAAATGTGTTGTGTGTCTGTTAGGAGAAAGAAGGATGGTACGGGAGTGGTCAGATGCATGTACAGAGCTACACACAGACAGGAAAACACACAGTGATTTGCTTCTAGAAGGGCCATGATGATTAAACCACATGACCATTGTTTAACATGAATTCAGAAATCTCATTGATTTTATTTACCAGCTTTGTTCCAAAACCTTAAATGTGTTATGTACATGAGACCAAGTGTGTGGGACCCTGATTTTCAGGGGTTAACAAATCAAACTACTTTTTCCTTTGAATTTCTCTTTTGCTTCCTTCCTCTCCTCCAGCTTAAGGAAGGTCCTTTCTGTGACATAGCTGTGTGCGACTTTCATTTTTTCTATCTCACTCTGCAAATAGAAACTGATTTCATTTTTTCTCATGTATAAGGAAATAGTGCATCTGATTTCACAGGCCAGAAAGAAATGATTGGAAAGCAGCCAGCCAGGCCCTGGGGAACCCCCTAAAATTATCCTCTACCTTATGGACTGTCCAGATTGTTTGTATGTGTGACTAGGGAAGATGGGGGCAGGGAAGTGGGATTTGGGAAATAAAATTTTCTCATGCCCAGATGCTGTGAGTGAGTCAGATGGCTGGGTGAGTTTACCCTGATACCTCCTGTGATTTTTAGGAGTTCATTTGCTCAGTGCCAGGTTTGGATGTCCAAGCAGCTGGGCGGACCCTCTGGAGTTCTAGTTAATTCAGCTCCCTGTCTGCACATTGTGTGGACTTCCCTTATGTGTGAAAACTTCCTAGATAAATAAAGGGGTTTCTGTAGGGCTGCATCTTGATTGGAATTGCTGTGGGTTAGAGTGACTAAGAAATATACTCTCAGTTACCAGAGTTGATGGATAATGGGCAATAATAACAGTTCTTTAGAATTTACCAAAACACCTTGCATACATAATTTTATTAGAAATGGAAAAACAGTGGGGAATTATTTGACTCTATTTACAGATGGAAAAATTAGGGAACAGGGTTAAGAAATACTAGCTTTGGAAAACAGCTTGGGTCTAAAATTATCCAGTCAACCTTGTACATAATAAAAATAATTTATCACCTTTTCTATATATGTCTTCCTCCTTAGTAGAATTAAGAAGATACCACTATAAAAATGCCACCAGTTGAAACCATTACTATGAAATTCTTTGAAAAATCACAAAGTAGTACCAAAAAATGTAAGGTATCTTATCTCAAATACAGTTTGGAACAGTGCAAGGTATACTTGAATACCATAAAATGTTATTATTTCAATGAAAAATTAGGGGGACCTGGCTGGCTCAGTCATCAGAGCATGTGACTCTTAATCTCAGGGCCATAAGTTCGAGCCCCACTTTGGGTATAGAGTTTACTTTAAAAAAATAACAAAATAAAAAAAAATAATTAATTTCATCATTAGTAAAGGTTCTTCCCTTTTCTGGCCTTGAAGAGGAATATGATAACAATTGAGAGAAACTTTCATTATCTCTTTCCAAAATTATTTTCAAGCCCTTCTTTGTCCTACAAAATTAGCATAAATCCCACCTGCCATTTCTAACTATCCCCATCTCTTCCTTCAGGTTCCTTATATCATTGGATGAAGAGTCCCCAAGCTGTGACCTATAAAGAATAATTAGATCTTTCTCTTGACAAACCATTCCTAAGGTACAACATGTTGGGGTGATTGCCCAGGATTTTATGTTGCAGCATCTCCTATCCTGCTGGTGGCTGAGAGTGTTATCAATAGTAGACAATAATCAACGATTTTGTGGCACAGTGCTTTATAGATTTTGAAGCACTTTGACTGAATCCCCTGAATGATTCTTAAAGTATTGTCATCCTCATTTGACAGACTTAGAAGCTGAGGTTCAGAGAGGTAACATGAATGTCCCCAGATAACCACAGCCAGAGAGCAATAGAGCTAGGACTTATGTTTCCATGTTCTCCTGGTCTTTCTAGGGCAACCTAGGTGTTTACTGTGATGCCCTCACCAATGTAAGGGAGCAACCAAGCTTCATATACATAAGTCGTCTCAATAATGACTCCAGTGTCACCAAGGCAAAAGTTGGTGTTCCCCACTCCCTATATCGTTAGTGATATTAAAGCCTGCTTTTTTTCTTTTAAAATAGAGATGCATACAACATTATATTAGTTTCAGGTGCACAACAAAGTAATTTCAAATTTGTATATATTGTGAAACGATTACCACAATTAAGTCTAGTTAACATCTGTCACCATACAAAGTTACAGAATATATTTTGTCTTGTGATGAGAACTTGTAAGATTTACTCTCTTAGCAACGTTCAAATACGCAGTATGATATTATTGACTATGGTCACCATGCTGTACATTACATCCCAGAATTTATTATTTTATAACTGGAGGTTTGTACTTTTTGATCACCTTCATCCGTTTTGTCCATCCCACCTCTGGCAACCACCAGTCTGTTCTCCGCATCCATGAGCTTTTTTATTTTTAAGATTCTGTGTGTAAGTGGGATGATATGATATTTGCCTTTTTCTGTCTTTGACCTATTTCATTTAGTATGGTGTCTTCAAGGTACATCTATGTTGTCGCAAATAGCACAATTTAATTCTTTTTTTATGGTTGAAAAATACTCCATTGTGTGTATATATATATATATATATATATATACACACACACACACACACACACACACCACGATGTCTTTATCCACTTGTCTGTTGATGGACACTTGTTTCCATATTTTGGCTAGTGTACATAATGCTACAGTGAACATGGGGGGGTGCAAATGTTTTGAGTTAGTATTTTTGTTTTCTTTGGATAAATACCCAAAACTGCTATTGCTGGATCATATGGTAGTTCTTTTTTAAACATTTTTTGAGAAACCTCCATACTGTTTTCCATAGTGGCTGTACCTATCTCTTGTCTTTTCTTTTTTTTTTTTTTTTTTTGATAATAAGGCTGCCCTTTAATGATTATCTTCTAGAGTTTAAGCTAAATCTTTACTCTGTCACTCATCATTTATTATTTGTGTGACCACAGGCAAATCACTTCTCTAAGCTCAATGTCTTCATCTATGAAGTGAGGACAGTGATTGTTATCCTTATAAATGAGAAAATACATGTAAAGTGTTACATACTATGCCTGACACATAATTAACATCAAATGTTACCTTTCTTCTTCTTTTTCCAGTTCATAACATTTTAGCACTGTTCCTCCTGTATTAATTCTTTGGAGGTGGGGTCTGTTTTGAGTGGACATGTGATGGGTGTGGGGAAGGCTCCATTATAGATGGCACCTATTGTATACTTTGTCTGTGGCCCACATGAAAAGCAGGTTAGATGCCACAGCACTAGTGATGATAAAAGATTGGTTTAATTTTTATTTTTTTTCCTGGCCAAATAAACCAGTGTGTACTTTCTTTCTGAAGTCTCTTGCTTACAACATTCTGTGCTATGCTGATTACTCATTGAACGAGTATTCATTTAACCCCAATTATGTGTCCTATATGTGTGCTTGGTGCTATAAGGATTACAAAAGGAACAAGACATAGCCTCTGCCCCAAGTGTACTTGAGGAGGCTTGACTTCTAAGCATGAAAACAGAGGGCTATTCTGAACTGAGTGTGTGGTAGAAAACCAGTCTGCCTATTCTGGGGAAAAGATTTCACAGACTAACTCTTTCCAGTGTGCTTCCAAATGCTGTGACAACCACTTAAAATATTTGTGAAAAGAAGCAGTCAATTCTGCTTTTCCAGATTGATGCTATAAATAGGGAGAATAAGTTATTGGTGTTTTATAGCTTTTTAAGACACAGCAATGATTAAAAATGGTAAAAAGGTGGTGTTATGCCTGAGGTTACATCAAAACCTTTTTGAAACAGTGTCTCATTATTGTATTTTTTGATTTTGTTTTGTAGTGCCTTAGGCAAGTTAATTTCCACATATGTAAAATGCTCTAAATAAAAATATCTCACTGGGCTGTTATGCAGATTATATGAGATATGATGTAAAAACACTTAGCATAGCACCTGGTACATGGCAGCAAGTATCCAATTAGCAATAGTTTTCTTTCTACATTGGCAGATATGCTCCTTGTCTTTTCTAAACTAGAGGTTTAAATTAAGTCCTCCTTTTGAAGCTCCTCCTCCTTTTATCCACTTTTATTTTCCTATCCCCTGGAGCATTTCATAATGTGTGCAGCTCAGCATGGCTTTACATACATAGCCCATCAAAGAGTTAATAATGCTGTGCTCCAACCTTTCTAGTTTGCTGGAGCTACTTAATCAGAGAAATCATTGTGGTTCTTTTCATGCAACTCACTGATGTCCAAAGCAACTAATTAGAAAGAAGGAGTATAGAAAATCAATCTTTACTAACATTGACATTTCTTCCAATTTAAGCAATTGGTTTGCTTACATTCTTTGTGAAAACCTGTTGAGATCTAAAATTATCCCAGATGACTACATTAGAGAGTTCTAATAGGTTCTTAGTATCAGAATAGAGATTATTTGAACATTAAATACATAGAATTTGGAAGGGATCCAGCATATTGCATGAACTCACTAGACAAGTAGCTTTTACTCATGACACCATTAAAGAAGCCTCATATCAAGTTGGGGGACAGTATAACTCTTTGAGAACCTAGCCTAATTAGAGGGAACCGGTTTGTGTTAGGTATTTCCCTTTGCACCTCTAGTTCTTCATCTTTCTCTAGTCTGTACTCTAGGAAGCCAACCTGTACGAAATATATCCACAGGGTTCTCTTGGCCTCAGTTTCTAATTGGGTTTGGCCAATGGGGAGCATTGGCCAGAGACTGGAGGGAGTGGAGATTGTGAGGGCAAGGCATTTATTACTTCATCTTCCTATTTACAAGGTCACCTTGAACTGGCTGTGTCCCTCTAACTAAGATCACAGCTCCTGTAAGGTGGTCTTCTCCATATAGCCTCTCTGTTTCCAACTTCCTGCAACACTCCCTTCTCTTACTACTTTCTGGGGGGAGGGGTGGGTGGGTAATGGGGTATGTTACTAGCTCCAAGATATTGTGCCATGCCTTGTGGTTTTTCTTATACCCTTCTTGTATCTTTGTAAATAGAGTTTTACTGAACTTCCCTTTAAATTACCCAATTTGAATATGTCATCTGTTTCCTATTAGAACTTCAAATGATAGAGGAACAATAGCAACTTCCTCTTGAAAGGTCAAAGTGACCGTCTGAATTACTGGTTTTTAAAAAATTCTGCCAATTCGTAAAAGTGCTGTGTGCCTTGTTACATATTCAAGTAAAAGTGGATGAATTCACAAGAATGATATATAATGATGTGTCTTGTGTTGGTTGTGTTTTGTGATTAAATGGAATATTATTTGGGTTGAATGAAGATAGCGTTAAAGCTTCAGTAAATGCCAGTGTCGTAAAAGAGTAGGGCCTTTTAGAGGCGGAGTAGATGCTGAATGCATTGCATCTTAACTTTTTAACTTGCATGTGAGGAATCTGAATCACCAAGAAGTTAGAGGAGTTGCCCAAGGTCAGACAATTAATATGTGGCAAAGCTGGGTCTTGAACCACATCATGTGACTCTAAGACTAGTGGTTGTTTTGGTGCTCCAAATTGTGAAATAGAGTTAAATTCAGTTTCATTAAGCAAAATACATGGATTTGACTTAAATTGGTCAGCTTGCAATAAACTAAAAATGTACTTCAGTGTGGTGGTGTGGGTTTTGATTTGTTTTTAAACAGGAAATTAGGTGCAAATACGAAATTTCAGTTTACAATCACCCATCTGTCACATCAGCTTAGCCAAATAGAACAATGTTACAAAGATGTTAACATTTTTTTTTAGAATGTGTTTATTCATAAGGTAATTTTTGTTGTATAGTACTTTTAGTTTCAGAATATATGATTTATACTATTTCTGGGTGAATACTCAGCAATACTAATCCCAAAATATATTTTATTATTAAAAGAATTTTGGGTAAACTGGTCTCTCACTGTTTTTATACCAGAAAAATATTTGATTTTTGATTGCATATGTGGTGTATGTACCCTGAGAATTGGAGTAGTTGTTACATGGAAGGTGTCAATGTTTCTGCCCTTAAGATCATCACAACCTATTGCAAGGGATATGGGATAGAGATTATATCCCATTGGAAAATAAGTGGGGTAAAATTTCTGCCTAAGTCACCTGTTAGCAGGACCTATAAGATGACCCTTTCATTTAAAGTGTAAGCCCCTGCACTCTCAACAATAGCCAAATTATGGAAAGAGCCTAAATGTCCATCAACTGATGAATGGATAAAGAAATTGTGGTTTATATACACAATGGAATACTACGTGGCAATGAGAAAAAATGAAATATGGCCTTTTGTAGCAACATGGATGGAACTGGAGAGTGTGATGCTAAGTGAAATAAGCCATACAGAGAAAGACAGATACCATATGGTTTCACTCTTATGTGGATCCTGAGAAACATAACAGAAACCCATGGGGGAGGGGAAGGAAAAAAAAAAAAAAAGAGGTTAGAGTGGGAGAGAGCCAAAGCATAAGAGACTGTTAAAAACTGAGAACAAATTGAGGGTTGATGGGGGGTGGGAGGGAGGGCAGGGTGGGTGATGGGTATTGAGGAGGGCACCTTTTGGGATGAGCACTGGGTGTTGTATGGAAACCAATTTGACAGTAAATTTCATATATTAAAAAATAAAAAAAATTAAAAAAAAAATGAAACTGTTTAGGTAAATGAATCAACAGGTTGATTTAAATCAATTTTACTATGAAACATCATCAATTTTCTTATACATGAAATCTTGAAAATTAATAAATATAAGCAGTTTATTGGCTTTTTAGTTTTTGTGCTTTGATACCATGAAAATAGTGACTAACACCAGCCAGATGTGTTCCTTTTCCTTGTACTTTTGAATCGCAGTAAGATGGTCTTTGCTCCAATTCTGCTTTCCTTAATACTGCACATTACTGTATTACATGCACATTTTAGAATTTTTAACTATCAATTTTGCCTCTGTGTAATGCAAATAGATGCCATTCCCTTCAAACATAAATGGGTCCTTGTTTTATTTAATATCAAGTTTGGCTCAATTATCTTTTGAAAGGTGGAGCTTTCAGAGAGACAGATCTGCTGAAAAGATAATGGTCAACTATGTGCTTACCCAGACATGAAAATTAGATTTTGATACTGACATTTCACCCCAAAAGAAAGTTAAATAGAAAGTTATACAGTGGTCCCCTAGAGAGAGGACCTCATTGCTCTTTTATTACTCATTCCATTAAATTAGTTTTCTTCCTCATTTGACCCCAAGGTGGAGGAATACAAATCTGACAGGTTGCAGGACTCACATTGAGCCATGTCTGTGAGTGGGTGGATTCATAGTATGCATATGTCTCTCTTTTTCCTTCTTCCTTTCTTCCTTCTAAAATGGTAAGAACCAGGGAATACTCTCACTTGTGAAAACACACAGCCAGTTCTCTCTTTTCTCTTTTTCTCTATTTCCCTTCTGTATTGCGAGAGTAGAAATCTGTTCCTCAGAAGAGGTCCAGCAAGCTTTCTTGCTATCTCTAGATTCACTCTTTTCATTACACACTGCAACAAATGTGGAGTTACTGTCCTAACAAGAAAATCAATATTAGACAGTGAGAAGAACTATATTTATTTCTTCACTGTTGTATCCCCCAGAACATAGCAATGTTTTCCAAATAGCAGTCTTATATAATTAATACACAAATGAATACATTTATAAAACCACACTACACCATGGAGACCTTCCTTTCCCCCCATAATCAGGGAAACTTAAAAAATATTCTACTCCATGAGTGTACATACCAAAAAATATAGAATATTTCTTTGATGGACTCCTTCCTCCTTTCTCTTTGACCTTGAAGACTTGTAGATTTGACTTTCATATTAATTTACTTATCATAAATACCACATTAACTTGAAATATTAAGCTATATATGGACTTTTGCTATAACAATTTTTAAAACAACATAATTGGCTTTTCTGTTTGAGCCAGTCTTTTTCCTACTTCTTGTGACTGTCCATGGTGCTGAAAGCATACTGTCTTGTTTTAGCCATAGTCGCAAAATGATGGTGATGTGAGAAATTTCTAAACTAATCCCTCCATTTTCAGTGAAAATTCTAGAAAGCAGAACTCACTTACCCAGTTTGCTACAGCTTGTAATGACTGATCAGGATAAATATCCATGTGTTTTCTCCACTTCGCCATACTGGAAAACCTGGCTTCAAACCTAGAGAACTCGTAGTAGAGTTAAATGCACAAAACTCTAGGGTTCAGTTTGAAAAAGCAGTTTCTGTATTGTGCCACACCTTTTGGATGTGGACAAATATGTAAGTTTTTTCCCCTTGTTGTGTACACTGATGAGATTTCATCAGCTTGTAACAACCCTATTAGGGCTCTAAATCCTGTTTGAAAAAAACAAAACATTCTGAATTATTCCTCAGCTCTGAGTCTTTTGAAGACCTTCTTAAAAATCTGACTGATTTTGGAGGTGCCTGGGTGGCTCAGTCAGTTAAGCATCTGACTTCAGCTCAGGTCATGATCTCCCGGTTCATGGGTTTGAGCCCTGCATTGGGCTTTGTGCTGACAACTCAGAGCCTGGAGCCTGCTTTGAATTCTCTGTCTCTTTCTGTTCTTCCCCAGCTTGTGCTTTCTCTCTCCCTGTCTCTCAAAAATAAATAAAAACATTAAAAACAATAAAAACAATAAGATCTGATTTTGGAATACTCTCCAAATGTGAACAACTGCCTCATTATCTTAGGATAATGAAATAATGATAATTTATTTAAACTCAGTGTCCACTCATGGTTTTAAATAATCATTTGGGAAAGGTGGCAAGATTTAGAGGAATAAATCTTGATACTGCTAGGTTAAAAATCTGAGATAAAATATGAGCCACCCTTAAAAATTATTCCTAGAAGAATTTTATCTGGTAAGGCTTTATTTCCTTCCCCAATAGTTTGAGATGCTACTTGTCTGTAGCAAGTTTGTTCTTGCATGTTGGATTGCTAATTTTATTTTCCCCATAATTTTTGTTTTTGTTTGGCTGTCTTTAGGAAACACAAAATCTGTTTTGGTACCTCCTTTGAAAAAACTAATAAGATCACTTCTTTTTTTAAAATTTTTTAAATGTTTTATTTATTTTTGAAAGAGAGAGAGAGAGAGAGAGGGAGAGTGAGAGAGAGCATGATCAGTGGAGGGGCAGAGAGAGAGGGAGACACAGAATCCAAAGCAGGCTCCAGGCTCTGAGCTACTAGCACAGAGCCTGATATGGGGCTCAAATCCATAAACCATGAGATCATGAACTGAGCCAGAGTCAGACACTCAATTGACTGAACCATCCAGGCACCTCTATAAGATCACGTCTAAATTTTTTTTTTTTTCTGAGAGAGAGTGTGCGTGCATGTGTGCAAGCGCAGGGGAGGGGGAGGGGCAGAGGGGGGAGGAGGAGGAGGAAGAGGAGGAGGAGGAGGAGGAGGAGGAGGAAGAAGAAGAAGAAGAAGAAGAAGAAGAAGAAGAAGAAGAAGAAGAGGAGGAGGAGGAAGAAGAAGAGGAGAATCTTAAGCTCCATGCCCAGCGTGGAGCCTGATATAGGCCTTGGTCTCATGACCATGAGATAATGACCTGAGCTGAAATAAAGAGTTGGATGCTTAACCAACTGAGCCACCCAGGTGCCCCAATAAGGTTACTTTTAGAATATAGGGAAATTAAAAATAATATAGACATTTGTCTTCCAAATGTATCTAGTGGGGAAAAAAAGCAACAAAACAAAACACCCTTTAAATTAAACCTGTGTATTCACTGTACTATGTAAGTGCATATTATTTACTCCTAACTGTATTAGGAAAAATTTAATTCATGACATTGCCCTGGCTTATCCTTCTTATCTTGTACTTTAGATTGTTTAAAAATTAACACTCATTATTTTTATAAATCTTTATTGGGGTGTAATTGACATACAGTAATTTGCTAGGAAAGTGTACTTTACAATTGCTGTAAAGTATACAATTTGCAGGTTTTTACATATAAATATACATGTGAAATGATCATAATCAAGGTAATGAACATATCCATCATTCCCAAAAGTTTTCTTATGCCCCTTTATAATCTCCCTCCCTGTTCCCAGCAACTACTGATTTGTCTTCTATCATTAAGGCTTAGTTTGCATTTTCCAGAATTTTACATCCATGGAGCCATACAGTTTATACTCATTTTTCTGGAGTTTTATCTTATTTCTTTATGTCATTCATAGTCCTCTGTTTTTTAGTTTGCTTTGACTCTCTGCATTGGTTTCTGTGCATTAGATAAAACAGCCAACTCTCTGTCTTGAAGGAGTGGCCTCATGTAGGAGATGAAACGTATTCAATTCTGCCCTACCTGTTGGTTGTCTCTCAAACCTTTGTGATGGTCCAAACAGTCTGCTTTATTTTTAGTGGCTCCCAGTAGTTAAAGGTGTGCCAAGACTTGTTATTATCCCAAAGGGGAAGATCTCAGGCAGCATCTAGATTCAGGCTGATTGGAAACCAGATGCTCAGGCAGCAGCTTTTAAAGTGTGCGAATATACCTCTTTCAGGGGAAAACCAGGAGATGGGTATTTCTGTGTGTTTCTTCTGTGTTGGGAGTTTTACTCATTTTTGTCTTGCTTGTCTTTTGCTATTTTGTGATCAATCCATGTTATTGTATCTATAGTTAATTCTTTATTTTTTTTGAGAGTACTTTTTTATGTGGATATGCCAAAACTGGTTTATTTATTCACTTGTTGGAAATTTAGATTGTTGTTTTTGGCTCTGACAAAGTTGCTATGAATATTCATGAACAAGTAGACATATACTTTTATTTCTTTTGGATAATGCTTAGAAGTGGAATGGCTGAATCATATGATAGGTGTATGTTTATTAAGAAACTATAAACTGATTTTACATTTCCATTAGCAGTGTATGAGTGTTTTAGTTCTCCACATCCTCACTAGCATGGTTAGTATGGTTAGCCCTTGTACTTTTAGCCATTCTAATAGATATGAAGAGGTATCTCATTGTGGCTTTAATTTATATTTCCCTAATGACTAATGATGTTGAACACCCTATCATGAGTTTATTTGCTATTCATATATCTTCTTTGGTCAACTGTCTATTCAAATCATTTGCCCATTTTGATTTTTTTTTCTTATTATTGCATTTTGAGAGTTCTTTATTCTGGAGACAAGTACTTTATAAGTGATTTGCAAGTATTGTCTCCCACTCTGTGGGTTTTCTTTTCATCCTCTTAACAGTGTCTTTTGACAAGAAGTTGTTTTTAATTTTTATGAAGTTCAATTTGCCATTTTTCCTTTAATTGATCATTTGATGTATTTAGGAAATACTTAATCCAAAGGCACAAAGATTTTCTCCTATATTTTCTTGTAGAAATTTCCCAGTTTTACATTTTACATTTATGCCATTGATCCATTTTGAATTAATTTTTGCACATAGTGTGAGATATGGATCAAAGTTCCCCCCTTTTTTTTGCATACAGATATGGAGTTATTCCCACTATTTATTGAAAGATGATCCTTTCTCCACCAAATTGCTTTTCTATCTTTGTTAAAAATCAGTTGTCTGTGGAAACATTCTGTACTTTGTATTTAAATTTAAGATTAAAAAAATTTTTTTTAAATTTATTTATTTTGAGAGAGAGTGAGCAGTGGAGGGGCAGAGAGAAAGAAGACAGAGAGAATCCTAAACAGGCTCTGCACCGTCAGCATGGAGCCTGCCATGGGGCTCAAACTCTTGAACCATGAGATCATGACCTGGGCTGAAACCAAGAGTCAGGCAATTAACTGATTGAGCCACCCAAACACCCCAACATTCTGTACTTTCTACTAAATGTTACTGGGAACCTAAATCTGCTCTAAAAAATAAACTCTATTTTAAAAAAGGAAGAGGCAAAAGCAAAAAAAAAAAAATGAGTTGTTTACATAATGTGAATCTATTTCTAGACTCTCTGTTTCATGGATTTATTTGTCTATCTTTGCACTAATGCCACATTGTCTTGATTGCAGTAGTTTTATACTAAGTCTTGAAGTCAGATCCTTTAACTTTGATTATTCTTTTTCAAAGTTGTTTTTGGCTATTTTAGGTTTCTTACATTTCCATGTCAGTTTTAGAATCAACTTACAAATTTCTACAAAATAACATGCTGGGACACAACAATATTGTATCTTCTGATAATAAACATAATGTATCTTTCACTTTTTTGTTTAACGTTTATTCATTTTTGAGAGACAGAGTGTGAGTGGGGGAGGGCTAGAGAAAGAGAGGAGACACAGAATCTGAAGCAGGCCCCAGGCTCTGAGCTGCCAGCACTGAGCCTGACACAAGGCTTGAACCCACAGACTGCAAGATCATGACCTGAACCTAAGTTGGATGCTTAACTGACTGAGCCACCCAGGCGCCCCATAAGCACAATGTATCTTTCCAATTCGTTTAGGTCTTTTAAATTTTTTCTCAGTGATATTTTATACTTTTCAGTGGATAGGTTTTACACATCTTTTGTCATATTTATCCAAGTATTTCGTATGTTTAATGTTATTGTAAATTGTATTGTTTTTTGAATTTTAATTTCTAATTGTTCTTTGGGAGTATAGAAAAATACAATTGGTTTTTGCATGTTGATCTTTGCTTTTTTTTTAATGTTTAGTTTTGAGAGAGACAGAGTGAAAATGAGGGAGGGGCAGAGAGAGAGGGAGACACAGAATCTGAAGCAGGTTCCAGGCTCTGAGCTGACAGCACAGAGCCCCACGTGGGGCTGGAACTCACAAACCATTAGATCATGGCATGAAGTTGGATGCTTAACTGACTGAGCCACCCAGGCAACCCTGTATGTTGATCTTTGATCCTGCAACATTGCAAACCTCACTTCTTAGTTCTAGTTGCTTTTCTGTACATTATATTTTATTTTCTATGTAAGCATATTGACATATTTTTCTTTTATTATTTTAAAGATGTTTCTTCATTGTCTTCTTCTCTACCTTGTTGCCCATGAGAAATCTGCTGTCATCCTTCTATTTTCTTGTGTATGTAAGGTGTCTTTTTTACCCTTGCTGCTTTAAAATTTTTTTTATCGGGGCGCCTGGGTGGCTCAGTCGGTTAAGCGTCCGACTTCGGCTCAGGTCACGATCTCACAGTCTGTGAGTTCGAGCCCCGCATCGGGCTCTGGGCTGATGGCTCAGAGCCTGGAGCCTGCTTCCGATTCTGTGTCTCCCTCTCTCTCTGCCCCTCCCCCATTCATGCTCTGTCTCTCTCTGTCTCAAAAATAAATAAAAACATTTAAAAAAAATAAAAAAAAATAAATTTTTTTTTATCATTGGTTCGAGTAATTTGATTGTGGTGTGTATTGGTATCATTTTCTCATGTTTCTTGTGCTTGAGTTAATGAGCTTTTTGGTTCTGTGGGTTAATATTTTTATCAAATATTTATTCAGAAAAATTTTTTACTTCCTACCTCGTCTTCTTCAGGACACCAATATATGCATATTAGAGCTCTTGAAATTGTTTCACAGCCCATTGATTCTCTGTTTTTAAAATTCTTTTTTCTCTTTGTGTTTAATTTTGGAAACTTTCTATTAGTTTGTCCTCAATTTAATAATATTTTCTTCTACATAGTTAATCTGCCATTAATTCCTTCTAGTGTATTTTTCTTTTTAGACATTGCAATTTTAATTTCTAGAAGTTCAGTTTGGGTCTTTTTCATATCTTCCCTATCTCTACTACGTTTTTGAAAATATGAAATATAGTTAAAAACTAATGTCTCTGTATGTTAATTCTAACATTTGTGTCAGTTCTGGGTCAGTTATTTTATTTTTTAAGTTGTGGGCCATTTTAATTTTTTTTTCCCCCTGTTAAGCTTTGTATTTTCCAGCTTCCTTGCATGCTTGATAATCTTTGATTGGATGCCAGACATTTTAAGTTTTGCCTTTTTGAGTGCTGGACATTTTTGTATTTCCATAAATATTTTTGTGCTTTATTATTTAAAAAAAAAATTGTTAGGGTCACCTAGAAGCGTGTTTAGTCTAGGGCTGATTATTCCTCACTTCTGAGGTATCATTCTTCCAAACACCCTACCTGATGACTCCTGCATTCTGATGGTTCTTTGCCTGCTTTGTGGGAACAGGCCCTGTTCCCAGTCCTAGGTGAGCTGTAGGTACTGTTCTTTCTAATCCTTTCAGGATTTTTCTCACATTCATATGCAAATCAATTCCCTGCTAAATTGTTTTAGGGAGATCTTCTGCAGAACTTTGGAGTTCTGTTTCTGTGAAAGTTTTTCCTTTTTGGTATTCCATTGTACGAATTTCAGTTGCCTGGTCTCCCCAGACTCTGAGTGCTGCCCTTTCATCTCAGGGAATCAACTGGATTTCCTCTTGATTCCCTTTCTCTGGGTTGCAGCCTGGAAACTCTGTCAAGGCAATATACTGGCCAAATGGAGGCCTCATCTTACTTGTTTCTTGTCTCTCAGGGATCATGGTTTTTTGTTGCTTGCTATCCAGTGTCTTGAAAACCTTTGTTTTATATATTTCATTTGTTTGGTTCTGTGGTTTCAGGCTGGAAGGTAAATCTGGTCTCTGTTACTTCAGATACTCTCAGGGAAGTAATTATATGCTACACCATGTGCCGGATGCAATAAATATAGCTGTAGGAATTCAATAAAAAATAGAAGTAATTTCTAGAGTGATAGGAGAAAGGTACATGGAAAAAGGGAATGAACTGGTATTTCAAGGTTAAGTAGGATTTGGATATATACAGTGGAAGTATCATATCCCTGTAGTCAAAGAGAGTCCTTCTCTTGTCACAGAAAAGCTATGAAGACATGAACGAACAAAACCTCTATTGTTGACTATTTTAAGCTACCGGTCTACATATTTACCTCAAGGAATTCTTTTTGCTTATCCATGTCTTTTCAATGGAAAGTATTAAGAGATTTAGTGAAATATAAAAGTTGGTCATTTGAGAATAGGTTGTTTGTTAATATAATACCAGGTTTTAATTTTCAACATCAACTTATTGTTTGAGTTTTCATTATAAATAATAAATGTTAAA
This sequence comes from Panthera uncia, assembly GCF_023721935.1. Lineage (NCBI taxonomy): Eukaryota > Metazoa > Chordata > Mammalia > Carnivora > Felidae > Panthera > Panthera uncia. The sequence goes on along the minus strand of NC_064811.1, from coordinate 65,719,253 downwards.
TAGGCTTTGAATCAAGTAGGTCTGGATTTGAATTCTGGCTCTGTCATTATGAACTGTGTCTTTAGATCAGTTACTTCTCTTAGTTTCAGTTTCTTCATCTTTAAAATGGGGATAAAGGGGGTGCCTGGGTGGTGCAGTCAGTTAAGTGTCTTACTTTGGCTCAGGTCATGATCTCATGGTTTGTGAGTTCAAGCTCTGTGTTGGGCTCTGTGCTGACAGCTCAGAGCCTGGAACCTGCTTCAGATTCTGTGTCTCTCTTGCTCTCTGCCCCTTGCCTGCTCATGCTCTGTGTCTCTCTTTCTCTCTCTCAAAAAAATAAGCATTAAAAAAAAGTTTAAAAATGGGGATAACGATGGTTGTTATCAGGGTTAAGTGAAAAAATTCATATAAAGTATTTGGAACAGAGCCTGGCAATGACTGAACCACTCAATAAATGATTGTTGCCACTATATGTTATACTATGAAGGCAGAATGACAGTTGCATGAAGCTATCTTGTGGCATTAAATCTTCTGACATAAAACTATCCTTTTGTTTTTTCCTCATTGACTCATATAGCTGATAAAACTATACTCAAGTGTAATATTCCTCTATTCGTCTTGTAAGCTTCATTTTATTTAGTATTCTCAGTCTTTGTCTACATGATAACAGACATGTGGGAAAAAATTAAAAAAGCATTGAATGTGGATGACTGGGTTCATCTTAATAGCCATGCTGGATTGACCAGATGTGTTAATTAACACAGACCTTGACTGTGTTAATTCTGTTTGTGTGTGCTTCTCTTCCCAACTTTTTATAGTTTGTAGATTTTGTAGCCACCGTTCCCACATTGGTCCACTGTGCTTTCCAGTAAGCACTTGTTGACAATTTTTGGGTTTTCCTGTTCTCAGATTCATTAGATATACCCTTTGCTTTTTTCTCTTTCCTCCTTCATGGCATAACAAATGGGTCTTGTGGCTGCTGGTGATTTACCCCTATCGACTCAAATTTTCAGGTTCCTGGGGAAATCTTATTATTTAATTGTCACCATTTGATGTAAATATTGCTCATGGATTTTGGTTTTGGTATCCTAGTTGCTCTGTTTTTATGGGGGGCATTTGTGGAGATTTAAAAACTACATTGTGGCTGCCATCATATTCCCAGAATTCCTTCCTCATCAGTCTTATTTTTCACATTTATCTCTTTATTTGAGATATAGCCAACAGTTTTCTGGAAGCTTTGACCCAAAGGTTAATGAAATGGAAACTAGATTGTGATAAAAGAAACTAGCCTAGCTGGAGGTGGCTTGCTGGTGAGATTCTTTTAATGCAGGCATTTAATTTTTCTGGATGTGTCTGTCTGTGACTTAGGATACAATACTTCCTTATTATTTAATTTGCAAATATGATAATGTATTTATCATTTTTATGCATTTCAGATATGCCATTATCAATTTATATTCTCCTGCCCTATAAATATGAGAATTGCTCAAAAATCTCTGATATAGCACCAATACTTAAAATTCAGGTATTGGTTTTACTCAATACCACCAGAATTATAAAGGGATTTTACTTTTGCCACGTTGAACACTTTTTAAAAAAGTCTTTGTGGTGAGCTGAGGTTGCTTTCTTTTCTTTCCCTGATTTCTTATTTTTCTTTATCTTAAAAATCATTTGGATTGGAAATGTAGGAGATAAAAAGGTTTTTTTTTAGGGTTTTCATTGGCTTCAAACCCAGAGTGTGTCAATTAAACCAATCCAATTTCTTTTGGAACTTTGCCCCCCCATCCCCCCCTTTTTTTTGAGGAAATTAATCACTGCAGAAATAAACATGTCATCTGGTCATTTGCAACCTTATGGATTTTTGTTCAAGTTTAAAATTGATTAGTAGAAGCAGTGCTGGTAGTGGTCTGGGGTGAGTGAGAGAGGAAGGAAGCAGAATTAATTATCTCCCCAAATCTATCACACTCCAAGGGCATTTTCTGCAGAATCATTATTGTGAGTGTATTGTTGGACCATGAAAGGTGAGTGTATTAGCAATTTTACCTGATTCACAGGAGAAGAAAATTGGAATCTGAGGATTTTTTTAAAGTCATGGAAAATATAATTAATTCCCAAACTTCCTCCTTGTGTTCTATGTTCTTCTGTAGAAAAAGCTGAACTTTTAACGGCATTAATCACTAATGACTTACTTTGCCTTACAATAACCATTTTCATTTAGTTTTCAGAGAGATTGAGAAAGCTCTCCTGTTGGAAACTACTGATCACATACATTTTTGTATACAAGTAGACTTCAATATACTTGGATGATTTACAGTAAGAAGAGGTTTTCTTTCTTTAAAAAGATCTTTTTTAATGTTTGTTTATTTTTGAGAGAGTGAGAGATGGAGTGTGAGTGGGGGAGGGGCAGAGAGAGAGGGAGACACAGAATCAGAAGCTGGCTCCAGGCTCTGAGCTGTCAGCGTAAAGCCTGATGCAGGGCTCCAACTCAAGAAGTGTGAGATCGTGACCTGAGCCAAAGTCAAATGCTTAACCAAATGAGTCACCCAGGTGCCCCAAGAAGAGGTTTTCTTCTCATCTGATTTCATCTCTTGGTCCCTAGTACTGCCCCTCTGCTCCTCTCTTGAGGTTTACCCAGTGTGGTACCCACTTTAGGACTGTTTAATCCCCAATTCCCCAGCTATTGTCTCCTCTCTGAAAAGCCTCCAAACATCAGCTGTGTTAGTAAGAATTAATCTTTCCATTCTTATTTTGCTCAAAACTCAATTCCTACAGGAAGCCTCCTCCTATTAAATGCTATTTATTCCCTCTAATGGTGCCATTGGGCAACATGCCCTCAGCACATATATATTTGATTTTAACAATAATGTTTCCCACTAACTTAATATAACTTCCAATACAAACTGAGGTGTTAATAAATGATTATTAACTAACCTATCACCTGTCCTTGTAGGAGAACTATTAAATAAGCCTCATGTAAGATTCTGTATTTATTCAGGTTTTGAGTGTTTGAAGGTAAATGATTTATGGAAACAAAAGAGGATGAGTTTAGATGAATTTACAGAATTATTTTTAGCAAAATAGCTATTATGTATTACTGTGTACCAGGCACTCTACTGAGGAAACTCGATTATCTTGTCTAGTTCTCCCAATACTTGGAGATAGGTACTATTATGATACTTATTTTATGAGTGGTAACCTTGATGCTTAAAGAAGCTAGATAAATTGTCCAAGATCACTTAGGTAATAAATGGCAGAGATGTGGTTTTATTACAGGCAGTCTGCATCTAGAACTTTTGTTTTTAACCCCCCATTCAGCTCTTAATGCCAAGAATAAGAACACCATGACGAAGCATCTTTTTTCCTTGTCCATTTTTATCATACCCGCGTAGATTTAAATGATCCAGAACAGAGTTTTACAAAATCTTGTTCCAGACAACCTGCATCAGAGTCACTACTATCATATAACCAATTCATTGGCTAAGCATGGCATGTGGGATATAATCTAAGATCAGCTTTAGATTTTTCTCCCACTATCCTGGTTTTAGTCAGAGGTCCACTCCATACCAATTCTTGCTTTAGGACTGTTTTTTCTTTCCTTGTAGAGATGAGATGTTCAATGTCGTGGAACTGGTTTGAAGCATTTCTTTTGTAAATTTTCGCATATGGAAGGGGAGGGTAAGTTGGTGTGTTTTGCACTCACTTTGATATTTATCATATTGTGCCTGTGCAGAATATCTTCATTTTGCCCCTCTAGACCCACTCCCTATTCCTATCCATCCTCTTGTGTGGCCCAAGAGGGTGACATATATGGAGCCATTTACCAATGGGCTCTGTTGCCTTCTGGCTTCCTATTGAGTTTGGTCAATGGTGAGTCTGAGAAGAAGCCAGGAAGAAGGGAGGAGCATGATGTTGGCTTAGTAATTCCTTGACTCCCTCTCTACTGGATTTTCTTTTGGGCTGCCTGCATTCCTCAACAAAGGCCATAGCGTTTGTCAAGCAGTCCTCCCCGCATTCCACCTTCTGATTCTGGTGTCAATTTCCTTCTCTTGTCCTTTTGGATCTAATGATGTTGACTGTTGCCTTGCTGCTGTGAGACCTGGGGCACTGCATTATCTCTCGTCATTTCCCTTCCCCTTGTGCATACTGTACACTCTGCCCACAACTTTTGTGAATACTTCCTTTATTAAGCTTCCCTCACATTAACCAGCTTCAGTGTGCAGTCTGTTTCCTGCTGGGATCATATTTGATAAGACACCCTAGTTGAAACTGATTTTGTGATGCTGTCATTTTAACATCCTGTTACATAAATGTATTAAAAATATAGATTCTTTGGACCCTTACTAGACTTACTGAATCACAATTTCTGGTGGTGGCAGCATTTGGAATTCTGCATTTTTAACAAGCATCTCTGATGATTCTAGTACTCACTAAAGATTTAGATTTAACAGAAGTCTAACATCTATTTAGGAAGAAGAAATCAAGTTTTGAGTGAGGCCCAACCTCTAGGGATTTAACCATTTTGCCAGCCTAGAAGGCTTACTGAGTTCAAATTGGCAAAGTTCTTTGGGTTTCAGTAATTGAAAAATACTGTGTTCATACTATGCACAGAGCATTTGTGTTTTCTTGTATTTTCTTTCAAAGTTGGCTTAATTCTTTTAAGTGAATTGATATTTCTGACTCCCATACAAGTCTCCTATGCATGTTTTTTTTTTTTTTTATACTTTTCTTGAGATTATAGACATGGCTTACCAGTATCTATACAAGGTAATTGTTGGCTTAATACCATTTGTTAATACTTCAACAAACAATGTTTTAAATAACTATTACTGTACATGCTTTGTAGAATATTTTTTTAAAGGGAGATTTTTGGAGTTACTTTTTTAAAAAAATTTTTGATGTTTTACTTATTCTTGAGAGAGAGAGAGAGACAGAGAGAGAGAGAGAGAGAGAGAGACAGAGACAGAGCATGAGCAAGGGAGGGGCAGAGAAAGAGAGGGAGACACAGAATCCGAAGCAGGTTCCAGGCTCTGAGCTGTCAGCACAGAGCCTGACACGGGGCTTGAACTCATGAGTGGTGAGATCATGACCTGAGCTGAAGTTGGACGCTCAACTGACTGAGCCACCCTGGCACCCCTGGAGTTACTTTTAATGGAGATGTGGCAGGCTTAATAATGGTCCACCAAAAATGTCCATGTCCTAATCCCTGGAACCCTAGTGAATGTGTTAGGTTACTTGCCAAAGAGGAATTAAGATTGTAGATGAAATTAAAGTTGCTAATCACATGACCTAGATAGGCCGAGATTATTCTGGAACATCTGAGTGGTGTTAATGTAATCACAGGGGTAGAAAAGGGAAGCAGAAATCAGAGCAATGTGATCTGAGAGGGACTAGACCTGTTGTTGGCTTTGAAGATGGAGCCAAGGATTGAAGACTTCCTCTAGAAGCTGGTAAAGGAAATGGATTCTCCCCTAAAGCTTCTGGGAAAGAGCACAACCCTTTTGACACCTGAATTTTAGCTCAGTGAAACCCATGTTGGACTTCTGACCTACAGAAATATAGAGTGATACATTTATATTGTTTTAAGCCACTAAATTGATGGTATTGTATCACAACAACAATAGAAAACTGATCCGAAGGGTTAAGGGAAATAAGGGGAGGGAGGTTTCAAATAGTAAATCAATACTTTAACTGGGGTCACTTACTCTGCAAACCCTTGAAGTAAGGAAAGGCTGTAATTGCCATGTCTGAATGTTTGAAAATTTAATTCACTCCTTTGGAGCTATAATGGGTGACATCATGACTTTTTGATATTTTAATTATGATGTTGGCATGGGAGCAAATTGCACACTGAGAGTGAGAACTGGGAACCTGTGGTGCACTATTGGACCCATTCTAAGCCAGGGCTTGACTGTCTAGGATGTAGCCGAGTTTCAGTGAATGGCAGGCCAACCCCCAGGGATGATATCTCCATAGAGAACTTGTTCTTTTGTGTCTCTGGGAACCTGTTAGCCCATTGCTGTGCAGGTAAAGGAGGCTGGGCAAAGAAAGAGCAGGAGCACATGTGTCTGATTATCTTTCTTATCTTTTCCATTTTCTATTGTATTTTTTAATTTTACTTATTATCTCCCAATTTTCATATTGAAATGTTCTCATTTTCTATCATTTTTAATTCCCAAGAATTAATTTTTGATTTTTGAATGATGATAAGGACTCCCTCCTTGACCAAACTTTAGTCAGGCTCTGCTGACTCTTTTTGACTGTGCCTCCCTTTGGTCGGCTAGCCCAATTTTAGCAGGAATCCTGCTAAGCCAGTTTATGGAGAATTCGACCCACCCTCAACCCTTGATACCCAATCAAGTTCTTCATCCTCCTCCCTTTGAGACCTCACAAACTTCCTTAGTATTCCATCTCAAATTTCCATCTGATGACTCCTTCAATTCAGCCTGTTGTCCACAAATCCCCAGCTGTCCCTGTGGCTTTCAGAGTTGAGCTCAGTCTCTCTCCCTTACTGCTAATAGTTTGAATCTCTATTGCAATAATTGAATAAAGTCTTCCTTTCCTGTTAAACTTGTTCAGTGCAGTTTCTCTTGGACAATGCTTCTTTTATATAGACTCTTTTTCTTATTTTTTTCAGTTCAGTATCTTATCAGAGAACATTAGTGGTGTTTATTTATTTTTTTAATTTTCTCTGCATTTTTTTCTATAACTTTAAATTTTTTTGAGTTTTTTTTTTTTTTTTTTCCTGTTTTTCACATTGAAGAAGGAGGCACTAAAATTCTGATTGGAAGTCCTGTGTGTGACTTGTGAACTGAAGGGCTTTGGTGTAAGATAGCTGGGCCAGGCCATTTCATTGCCTCTGTGCCTTCCTGAAGCAATTCCCCATGGATAGCATGGCTCCTTTCTCTGGGGCTGGTGTTTGGAGGGAAATTTCCCAAACTCTCCTTGCCTGTTGGGAGAGAGAGAAGCAGAAAGCTAGCTATGTGAGTTCTGGAAGTAAAGGTGAGTGAGAAACTAGGAATCTCATCTTTCAATATGTGGTTTTTAGGTACCCCACCTATTTTTGTGTCCTATCCCTTATTCTTCATCTCCCTGGTGACTCCTAGTCCACACCTCCTGAATCTAGAGTCTTCTCAGGGTGGGGAAGATAGGTAGAGGTCTCAGACAATCTTAGGCAGACTCCTAGCTAATCTTCCTGTTTTAACCCTGCCCAATTGCCCACTCTTGGAGGTACTTAGTAACTCTAATTACCAAGTCTTTTCAGCATTCGGAGGAAGTAATTGCTTGGTTTCTTGGTTTATTTCACTGCTGGTTTAGGGTTAAGTTTTTTTTTTTTAGGTCTGCTAAGTCAGTACCACCAGACACAATATTTCATTTCTGTTGTTTCCTAAATTTTTTTTTTTTTTGGTCTTTTCTCAAAGTGGAGTATGAGAAGGTGTTCAGTGCATCATGTTTAACTGGGAGTAAATGTGTACATTTTAGAAAGGTTTTCAAGATAATTATCTTCTAGTTTCCTCTCAGTCAGCAAGAAATTCAATTCATGTTAACATCCAAGTCCTCCCAGCAAATTCAGAATTAATAAATGGTGATGGAACTATTGATTTATTATGTAAATAGGTATACTATGTTTGCTTGACACTTTTTAAAAGGCATAAAGCAGCACTATATTAAATAAATCCAATTGAAGGAAAAGAATTCACAATGGAGAATAAATTACGTAAGTGGAAACTACCTTACCCACCATATTGCATTAGAGCTGAAGATTATCTCAGTAATCACTTAACAATAGGGGTCCATATTGATTTTAACTGCTAATTATGTCAGGGATATGCCCCCGAGTTAGAATTTTAAATTTAATTCTGTGTAATCTGAAAGTACTTCCTGAACTCTGAGTTGTAATTTAAACAGAAAAAAAAAATTACAGAACACAGCAAAACAACAAATCTGAGTAGTTAGTTTATCCCACATGAACTGATTAAGAACTTTTTCATCATTTTTTTATCATGGCAGGGTCTGGCCTTGTGTTTTAGACCAAGGAGTTATAAGCTGGGATATTTAAGGCTAATCCAAGTAGAATAAAGCTCCAGACAAACTCAGAATTAATAAATGACAACAGAACTATTCCATGGAACTAAGCCATTAAGACTGGATATTTCCTTTGTTTGTCCAGGGCATTTGAGTGAAAAATAAAAACTTGATTGGAATTTAAGGAGATGTAAGCAAAATAAAGAAGGATCAGGAGTAAATATGGAGGAATATAATGAAATCCTGTTTGGTAGAATCTAGGACTCCTATTTCTCTGGAATAATGTTTCAAATCTCTGCCCTCCTTTTAAAGGATGTAAAAGCAAACATTGATGACAGCTTTTTTTCCAGAGCCAGGAATGATTCTTGGATCAATCTTGGTCATGTTCTTCATTTACATAAATTTGGTAGTGGCTGAGGTTTTTGAGAAATGTTTTTAGGTCATTATTGATCAACTCAGCTGATCAAAGGACTCTGTTTAGAGTAGGGTCCTCAAGTATCATATGAACAGTACATTTTCTTAGATGTTTGGATCCAACACAGGGTTTAAAATATCTTGTTAGTAGATAGATATGAATTTTTGGCTGTCAAGGAGATGTGGAAGATTAGCTGAATTGACTCCCACTTCACTTCATTCCAAACTCATGTTATAATGTTCCAGAACCTTCCCAAATTTTAAAAAATGCTTCTTATTAAAAGCATAGTTCAATAACTTGATGCCAGGTGGTGAGGAGAATCAATTTCTAAAGAATCTTGTGGCACATTTATGTTTTGATGACTAAGATAACCTTTAAAAATATCCTTTCAGTAAGCTGCTTTTACCTGTAAAATAAGATTTATATTTAGACACTCTTTCAACAAAGCCAAAAAGTTTTCCATACAAGGAAAGATAGGTTGTCATGCTGTGCCTTTAGTTTAAATACAATGAAAGAGACTTACAAATTATTTTCTCAAACTACCTTTGCCAAATATCCAGCTAGACTATTGTCAGTATTTCAGTCTACAAGTATGTATTAAATGTCTTAACACGTCCTGGGCTACAGAAAACATGTTTTCTTATTTAATTTTATGAAAGCACCTACCACAGTTCCTATCACGTGGTAGATGCCTAATGAACATTTTCTGGACTTCATTACCTGTTAAACTTTTTGACCACCCACTTAAAAGTTCTTCAAAACTAAAGTATTAAACAGGACTTAAGTCTTTTAAGCAATTGAAGATGAAGAAATGTTTGAATCATAGTCTTGAAGTAAATACATTACCTGTGACTTAACCCACAGACAGAGTTGATATTTAATTAGTATCCAATAAAAATATAAACTATACCTGTTGGAATATTGCTGTTGCTCTGACTACCTCCTCCTCTGGGTGCCCTCAGCACCCTGGACCTCCCTACAATGCAGCAATTGAAAAGTTAAAACCTGGACAATGGGGGTGGGGTGGGGATAGGAGTTGAGAGGTTGGAGGTGGAGGGTGGAGGTCTTCAGGGTTCATAGTCCATTCTGATTAGTCAATGTCTAGGATACACTGTTATTAAATATCTTGATATTGCCCTTCTCTACTCACCAGGTGATTTTTGCTTAGGGAGTGCAAATAAATGTCAATATTAGCTGGATGCAGATTTTATTAGTAAGCATATAGGGGAGATGCTTATAGTAAGGGGGATAGAATGTAGCATTTCTCAAGCTCTCGTTCATGGAAATATTTTTTCATTCACTTGCAAAATGTTACATTGAACAAAGTTGTGCTTATTTCTTTGATGTAGGACTTTTCAAAGCTGTTAATATATTACTTTACATGTTAAGTCTCTAGGAAAGGGATATCTCTATTTCTCAAACTTATTTGACTGAAGAACCCTTCTTTCCCCCATGGGACACCAACTGATATCAATTGATAACAATGTGTACTAAAATCCTAAATATTTAGAATAGTCCTTGCTTCTCATATATGTTAAAAAAATTAGCATTATTCACTCTTTGAATTATCAGGGTTCTGGCAAGACAGAAGAAAAGTTAGATTTGACTATCGTTTTAGTCAGGCTAGGTTAGGTCATGTGTAGGAACGTGTAACTCCTGAAACTCGGTGGTTTAACACAACAGTTGCTCACGTAAAAGTTTCTGTAGGTTGAGACACTGCCCTTCCAGTAGTGGCCCAGTATTTGGGCTGTTTTTTCCTTATAATGGGGAGCAGATGGAATGTTTGGTGGGCTTTACTCTCTTCACCGAAACTGTATTGCAAAAGTCAGGATTATGTAGTTCAATATGTTGATTTTCCTTCATTTTTATTTTGGCAAATAAATAAAAAGCTACATGTTTTTGCCTTCTTCCAAAAGTTGTTTTTACCATTCTTCAGATTTTCCATTAAAAAGTATCCATAGTCTTTCTTAGCTCATGCTTAGAGTATATACCATTTTTATCATTGCATGATTAAGTATTTAGCTCAAGTTTTAAAATATACAACCTATGCTGTAAACATACAGAATTGAGAGTTTGGTTATCAGATTTCTCTGCTTTTTGTCACTTTGTTTATATATTGATGTTGTTTATTTTAGTTTTACTTACTCTGGTGTCTATTTAGTTAATTTGGGTGTAGCTCTTTAAGAACTCTACATTTGTTTTCTAAACAATGTCTTTTATCACGATTATTTCCTAAAAGACACTTGCCAAGTGAGAAATCTCTCTTGATTTTATCACAACTGACAGTCTCTGTTGAAGAGATATTCTTGTCTTTGTTGTCAAGAGGATAGTGCAAAAGATATTATCAGGGACAGAACTTCACAAGAGCAGCTGAATAGAGTATCCTGTGGTGCCTGTTCTAAATCAGTTGTTACTAATTTTTCATTGTTGTGAGTAGCACATCCACTCACATTTGTTCAGATGTTCATAAAGCCCCCAGTGTTGCCTTTGCCTCTCAAGACGCTGGATAATCTTCCTGCATTTGAACACTTTATTGTTAAGAAAGGAGTGACCTTAACCTGGTATGACCAATGCTGAAGGATGCCTTGGGAAGGGAAGAAATGAGCCCTTTATACTCATTACTTAAATATTTTTCCAGAATGATTTGGACCTAATGGGGTCTACTAGTATAATTTTCTTTTTCATAATGCTATAGGGGAGGAAAAATATCTTTTCCTTCTACCCTTTTAAGTTTTTTTGGTTCGGGCCCTTATGACAAGACACGTTAACAATAGAAAAGCATACAAATGTAATTAGTAGAACTTTTGACATGACAGCCTTGATAATGAAATGAAGACCAGAAGAAGTTGTTAAACCTGAGTGTTTTTATGCGAGGTTTGATGAACAGTGGAAAGTTATGGAAAAAGGTGATAGGACAAAAAAGAGTATGAACTAAGTGTAGTAAACTGGGAGAAACAGCAAGCCCTGTTTGTTCAGATTCCTCTCACGTCCCTCCATCTTGGAAATAAGGATGTTCTTTTCCTCCCAGTATAGGGAGCCCACCACCCACATGAGGGTTTTATGACCTGCTTGAGGGGAAGGTCAGAAAGTCCTTCCTGAACATGATGTTTGTCAAGTTTCTTTAGCCTAAAATATTTTGAGGTGCATGTTCTGAACTGCATCAATGCTGTGAGTAAACACACTAGGAAGTTCAGTGGCTCCAACTGCACCCAAGACTTTTCCTTTTTGGGTGCTCTTACTTTTTCTTCCCACTGGCCTTTTCCAATTTAAGAGATCGATAATGAACAAATACTGGGCAGCAGATATACTAAACCCCTATTGATAGTAGTTTCTCCGGGCGCCTGAATCCAGGGCTGTGAGAAAATAATTTTTCCTACAAAGAAGCTGGAGATGGGGTTTAGAGTCCTCAGTCTTTGGGATCTTTAAAATAAAAATATTTTAATAATTTAAATTAAATTTAAAAGCAATATGTGCTTGCTGTAATAATATTAGAAATGACAGAAAAAGAAAAAGAAAAAGAAATCTTCGTTTAGCTGCTACCACTCTCCTACACAGAAATAACCACTGTCATCAGATCTGTATTATGGTTTTTTATGACCTTTTTAATACAGGCATAAATAATTTCTCAAGGTTGCAATAATAGTATAGACACAATTCCATGTTTTCTTTGCTGTTATGTTTTATAGACTGTTTTCCATGCTTTTAACATAACCTGTATATTTATCATTTTAGTGGCTGTTGAATGGTTTACTGAGTTGACATATCATTATTTGAAATTGAATTATTGTTAGAAGAAACAGATTCTTCGAGAACCGTTTCCCTTTCTATCCTTTTTGTTTGAGCAGAGTTCTGGAATGTATAGGTCATTCTCCTCTCCACCTGGGGCATGTGCTCACCTATTCCTTAACATTCCTGTTTTCCCTCCAATGCTTGAAATATATATATATATATATATATATATATATATATATATATATATATATTTTTTTTTTTTTTTTTTCCATCTAGGCATGTGAGTAATACTAGAAATTTATTTGGAAAGAAATAGTTAAAGAAGTATTTTCTCAGGAAAATCTTTTTGGATGGGATTGAAGGCAGGGTTTTTCCTTTTATCTGACATTCAATTCCAAATGAAAATAGAAGGAACTGCAGCCGTATTTTAATGACAGAGTTGTGCATACATAGGTCTGAGGAACTTTTTGAAACAGAAAATGATCACTAATGGCTTGAACTGATTCATTATTGTGTGTGTACTTATTTAAGCATATTCTTGGGTCCTCTGCATTCAGACGGCCTGATTTGTAATATATGCCATTCTTTTCCATGCTTTGCATATCAGAGATGATGCCTTTTTTTTCTCTCTCCCCCTACTGCTGCTGCCTCTACCTGGGATTATGCAGATTCTGGTTTAAACCTCTTTATTCTTTTCTGCAAGTGCACAGCATGATGGGCTTCATTTCTGCGAGTAAATGATAATGGATTTCAGCTTTCACCAGTGACATTTGGAAACTACATGTCTTATATAATATGTGTGCCACACAATAAAAATGGTCACCCTGTCTAACGATGTGAAAATGTAAATAAAAATGGAGTGCTGTCAATATGTAGAGGCCACCTCTTAAAACAAAAGTGTGTGTGGAGGGGCTCCTAATTATTTTAATGGAGCCAATTTCATGATTTTTCAAGCTGGATATAAGGACAATCTTATCGATAATGGGTACTTGGGATAATCAAGGGAAGGCTGTTGGAAGGGATTTAATTTATTCTGTCAGATATTCAAGGCTATAAAACATTTCAACAAATCAAAGCCATCATTTGAGGAATAACAAAGATTAAAAGGCAGCATTGGCTACCATACGCTTGTGTCCTTCTTGCCCTTTCATCTGAGTGCCTGTTTTGTATTAAATAAAGCATACTTATCCCTGATTAGCATTTATTTCTGTCTCATTGGGTGTACAGTGCTTTTTCATGCTTTAGATGTAAAGGGACTCAACTTCTCGTCTAAAATAACTGAGTATCTTCTGTTTATAAAAATGAACACAATGTGTGAAGGGTGTGGAGACAGAGTTTTGATAAATTGGTCAGGCCTGGGCTTTATGGCTGTAGTCTGTGGAGGGAGGAGAGGCCAGGGCACTTGAAAAGAGCAGAGGTATTTCACTAAAAAGCAATGACCTTGAGGATGAGGCTACTGAAACCTCAAATCCCAGTTTTGGTTCTTGAGGCAAAGAAACCTTTGCCTTATTCCTTTATTCTCCTTTTACTTATTCCCACTAAGGGAATTTGCTTATTCTCTACCATCAGAGAATGGGCATCAGTTTCCTGTCTTTATGAAAACACAAGTTATTGAGCTTCTCACTCCCATGCTATTTATTCTGTAAGAGAAAGAGGGGGCTTTTCTGCTCCAAATGCCCAGGGAGGACCCTTCCTCATTTCATATTCCTGAATCATCTGGGCCCTTGCACTTGGAGTATTGACCTGTGGCAGTGACACCTCCACCTCTGTGTAATATGTCTTTCAAGTGAGAAGCCTCTTCTGGTCAATACTGAATCAATTTGCTCTGGCAGTCTAATTGAATGCCTCCCTCAGACAAATGGGTCACCGGGGGAAAGGGGAAAACCTTGATATGCAGATAGGAATCAAAGCCCCAGAGAAGGCTGTTTTAAAAATGTATATTCCTCCTGAGAAGGAGCCTATGTAACGAAAGCAGTGCTAGCTATTTGCTCAGCAAAATGAACGTAAATCAATCTGTTGCATCCTCCTTTTTATTGCACTACTTTTTACTTTAACTTGATCCCTGCAGAGAGAGAGAGAGAGAGAGACAGAGAGAGAGAGAAAGAGAAAGAGAAGACCCAAAGTCCAGAATGAGACTAGGATGAGCTTAAAATTTTGATTATGTAGATTTTTTTAAATGGCACACTATTTCCATTTAGCAAATTATGCAGATGTTTAAATTATCTGATATCCTTAATATTAATAAAAGACAGCTTTTTGTTTAGATGAGCTTGTTTTTTCTCTCCGTGTTCCCTTGGGGGTTTAAGGGAAGAAATGGGCAGAAAACTCTGCTGTGAGAGCTCAGCATTGTGTTAGCCTCTTTCTAACACCTCACTCTTAGTTCTTACTCCAGCTCTACGAGAAGTAGTAATCCTTGATTTACAGAGGAAGAAACTCAGAGAGCTTGGATAACTTGCCTCAGGTAATTTAGTTGCTTATCTATGTGAACCAGATTGTGGTGTCTCCAAGGCCAGTGCTTCTTTTTGTATAGGGTTAGATTTTGATAGCAGTTTCTAAAGTGGTATCTCGGGGATAGCTCCTTTTAGGCATCTTTCTATCTGAATGATGCAAAAATGGACACATAGTCTGTGTATTAGTTTCCTATTGCTGCTGTAACAAATTGCCATAAACTTAGTGGCTTTAAACAAATTTATTATATTTCAATTCTGGATATCGGAAGTCCAAAAATGTGTCTCTCAGGGCTCTAAAATCAAGGTGCTGGCAGGCTTGCATTCCTTTCTGGAGGCTGTAAGAGAGAACCTGCTTTCTTACCTTTTCCAGCTCTCGAAGCTGCCCTCATGCCTTGGTACATGGATCCTTCCTTCATTTTCAAAGCTGGCAGTGGTGGGTTAAGTCTTTGTCACATTGCATTATTCTGACTTCTGTTTCTGTCACTGCTGTGATTATACTGGGCCCAACTAGATAATTCAGGATAATCTTCATATCTCGATTAGCAACTATCAGTCAACTGATTAGCAACCTTAATTCCATCAGCAACTTTAATTCCTCTTTGCTCTGTAACCCAACATAGTCACAGGTTCAGGGGAGTAGGACATGAACATTTTTGAGGGACCATTATTCTGCCTACCATATGAAATCTTTTAACAGAATAATACACTTGTGAGTGACCCAGCATTTGAAATCAGATTGCCTGATTTAAGTCTTAACCCACTACTTTCTCACTGTATGCTTTAGGGCAGGTCGAGTGCATTCTCTGTGCCTTGGCATCCTCATCTATAAAACAAGAATAATAATTTGTTGTGGAGATTGAGATTATGTATACAAAGTGCTCAGTATGTGCCAGCACACTGTATACAGTAGACATCGAATGAATATTGGCTATTATTATTTACAAAACATCACATGCATGCGTGGTGCTTTGTGTTACACGAAGGTTTCACAGTTATTCTTGTTAGATTTCAAACCATGCCGTGGCACTTATTGTTAATATATTTCCAGTTTATTGTGAACTTATTTTAAATCAAAGCTGTAATTGTTAAAACAATAGCTTAAAATTAAAGGAAACTTTGGGGCAAATCCACCATATTAATACCTCATCATAATTATTTAATATTTAAATATGTCTAGGTTTTTACCTTTACACATTCTGTAGTTACTTATAAACTTCTAGAGAGGAGGGACAATGATTTTGTTTCTTCTGTAGACTCAGGCTTGAACATAATTAGCAAGAATGAGTGCAAGTAAATGCCTGAAGGAATCCAAGGAGGCTGAAATGGCTAAAGGTGAGGGCATGGGCTGGGAAATGGTGATGCTTTTGCATTCTCTTACTTTTTTTGCTGCATTAAAAGTCTCCTACTGTGTCCCTTAATTTTGATGTGTTTAAATCTTTTCAACTCAGTGAGGACATGGCAACTTATTAAGAGCTGACTTGACCAATTCAGTGAATTTGGCTTTAACCATGTGCAGGTAACAGAAAACTGGTCTCAAATTGGCTAAATCAATGAGGTGTTTATTAGCTCACGTAACTGAGAAGTCACAGAGGTAGGTCAGGCTGGAGCCAGTGGTTCACTGATAACCATCATTTTGTCTCCACCTTTCTCTTCTCTGTTTTTGCTAAGACTGCTTTAGCCTAAGGCTGGCCTCCTTTGTGGTCATAAGACAGCTGCTATCAGTTTCTAGGGGCTCCATGCTCCCTTGCTTATGTCCTGCAGGAGGAGAGAGTACAACTCTCAATAGTAGTCACAGAAGAGTAAAGAACTATCTTTCTTAGAAGCCTCCAAGAAGTTCAGTTCCCACATCTCATTTGCTTAGATGGAGTCTCAGCCTCTTTAGTCATCCCTGAACCAATTATAGTGACCATTGGAGATGAAGTACTCAAGTTGCATGGTGAGAGGAGGTGGATTCTGAGTGGCCAAACACAGCAAATATGAAAACAACTCAGAGCATCTGGGGGCATAAAAGAAACTCTTCTCCTAGGTTGTGAAATCTGGCTGAGTTGGGGGTCCTAGTCCTTTATAACTTTATCAGCAGGTCTCTTTAATCATCCTTCTTGGTCATCATCTTGTTAATTTATGGAGCATTTCTTAAAGATTTTGATGCAGAGATTTGCTTTTAAAGTGCTAAATACTTCATTTATTTACAAGGATTTATCAAACTTACTCAAGCCAGATGCTCTTCTAAGCCCTGGGGATTCAGAAGTGAAAAAAACAGAGCCCCAAACTTTAAGGATCTTACCACTAAATAGAGTCTCTGAACTGCCAGGATCCTTAGTTTCAAGGGTTAATTCATATCAGATTCTTAGTATGATTTTTATTGTGTCAAAGTTAAGTGTTCATATCTGTACATGACTATAAAGAACCCACTCATCCCAGAGGGAGCAATTTTGGAAAAGAATCAAGTAATATGGATGAAAGGTGCATAGTCAGTAATGGAGATTGACACAACTTAAACTTCTCATATTAAAGTCATAAACATGGGGTGGCTGGGAGGTGGGACAAAGTGTTTGGGAGTGGAATATAGAATGAGGTGGTATCCTGAAGTGCCTGCTATGGAGGCTTGGTGTGAACTGAATTGAAAGTGGTTTGAAACCATGCAGTTACATCACAGTTCGTAACCTCTATTGGGAGGCCCTAGAGAGGAACCTGGGATCGAATCTGTCAATTAAAATCCTATTTTCTCGGCAAGAAGTAGGTCCTCTGGGTCATCCTGAGAGCTTCCACTGATGATGAACTTCACATTTTAACTGCTTTCTCTCTAAATAACTACCTCCCTAGGGTGGAAGGTGCAGATCCCTTGGTGCATACAAAACTTACTTAAGTCATGAATTGACTTCCTGTAGGTCAGTACAGGAAATCCCAAAGGGCAAGGGTCTAGACTAGGGGCAAGAACTGGAGTTAAACCAAGGTGCTTGAACTGTATCCACTCACGTGGTTGCCATTTTCTCTCCATTTGTAATGGTTCAGTGCTGGAAGAACAGAGGAAGCCTAATTATGTGGAAACACATTTGGTGTTATAATCAAATAAATTTCAAAGGAAACTAAGATGACATTAATGGTATTTTTAGTAGTTATACATATGACAATTAGTCACAATGATATGTTCTGCCAGTTATTCTAATTAGTATTAGTTTGACATAGCTGGACCAATTTTGCATTTTCCCTTTGCTTTGTTAGTTTTTCACTATCCATAAGTAGCAGTAAGGCTTGTTGGGGGATCCTTGGAGAGGACCTGTTAAATAAAACTCTCTGTCTTCCCTGAGGGCTAAGAAAGGTGAGAAGTAAGAGAACCGAATAAAACTGATGGGGGTTCAAAATACTACCTTTATTACTCAAAAAGGCTCAGTTGGTGGATATATTTAATCATACTTTCTTACCTGGTTATTGGCTGTGCTGGACCAAGGCAGACTCTCTGTGGGTGGGGGAGGGGAACTCATAGGGGATTTTAGGAGATGACTTGGGGCTGCCCTGGAGAAACAGCCAAAAAAACCCAAGAGATAGAAGGGAAGAGTTGAGCTGATCATGTCCAGTTTATTCCTCCAAATTCATCCATCAAATAGGTTAATCCCATAGAGAGGTCATGGGTGTTACACTAAATGAGCTCCCTTTATCAAGAGTAGAGAAGTATTCCCTTTGTGTAAATAATTTTTCTAGATATTTTATGAAGTTTAATTCTCTATATACTGACAAATTATGCTGTCAACTAGAGGCAAGGTCTTGGGTTCTAAACAACCACAGAATTTTTATCTTCTATCATCCTCTCTTCTACCCCATCCTCCTCCTCATAGACTAAATCTGGCCCCTGGGCTCAGGCTTCTTGAGGTCCTCCTTTATATTTATTTAAATTATTTAATTATACTAAATCTCATATTTAATCCTACTCAGTAGGTTTGTAGCTTGTCATGTACCAGTCATTTTATATTCATTATCCCATTTAATCTACAACAAACCTGGGGAATAGGATTTATTCTCATTTTTAGATGTGGAGATTCTCAGAGAGAATTTATCCAAGGCTAAAAAGAGCGTAGTGAAAATAGGAATCAAACCTGTGTCTCTACACCTTAAAGCTGAGAGAAACTGATAACTCCAAGCACATATTTCTCCAAGTCTCAGCAGTAGTGAAGAATAGATTTGAATTGGAGATGAACTGTACCCACCCTGACCTGTGAAATGAGAAAGTTCACATAGGTCTTTGATAGAGGTGGTTCTGGTTAAGAGCATAGTTGGACACTGAACTCTCTGAAAATGTGGAGGGAAGGTAAGAGAAGACTAACTTACATTTTTTTATGATTTTATTTTTAAGTAATTTCTACACCCAACATGGGGCTCTGAAGCCACAAGCCCGAGATTAAGAGTTGCACGCTCCTGAGCCAGCCAGGTGCTCCACTTACGTTTTTAATATAGGCATCTGTCCTAGCCTGACTCTACATGGAGAGAAGTTAAAGCTGGCCAGGCTGCAGGGTTAATTTTTCTCGCTTTCTTGCACACATAGACATGAACTGGGGAAAGGCTTGATTTCCCTTTGGCAGGGGGGAGCCCTGTGGTGGAGAGATGGTCAGGTATGTATACAGTTGAGCAGTTTCTTGATCTACTGTTCTCAGGTACCTGTTCTCACCCATTGGCCCCTGAAGGCATCCTTTCTCTTAAGACCCCTCTTCCCTTTCCTCCTCTTTCTCCAATACAGGAAACTGGCAGGAGTGGAGTGCATGGCAACCTGCACTGCTAAGAACTCTTGTGGCTCCATGGTCAACAAGAACTTCTCTGTTGTTGGTAGAGGAGAGAGAAAAAGAAAGTGTATATTCTATTTTTTCCCTTGAGGAACGGGCAGCTATGACCATGCATACTTGTTTCTGAAGATCTATGTTTTTTTGACCACCTTTGTCTCTGGAGCAGAATGTTTTCCTTCACTTTCTTCTTGGTGGATAATGCCATAGTGTGTGCCCCCACTCCCAAGCCACTAGTGTAAATATTAAGACAACTAGTCATTCAAATTCCATCTACCTATAACAGAGCACTAGAAATTGTCATCAGATTGACTGTACCACATGCATAGCAACTTTTTGATTCAAGAAACTTGCAAGTGTTAAAGCTCAGGGTTGCTGTGCTGGTGTATTTATAATGGCTAGTTTTTTTTTCTCCCCTCCCTTATCTGGATACCTAATAAGAATATGAACATCTCACCCAGAACTATGGACAAAAAACCCAAGCCTGTGGTGTGTGAATGACTAAATATTTGGCTGAAACTTGATATCTGGTACATTGATAATTCTAATTGGCATTTGTAGATTTACTCATTTCTCCTCCTTATACTAAAAAGCAAAATAAATAAAAGAAGAGCAATGAAAATCCATTTTTCTTCATTTCCACACTGTTCAAGGAAACTATATGGTAAATACTCCAGGAAACTTAACTCAATTTTAAATTCTGTAAATAAATGTGAAAAGAAAAAGAAAACCCATGTTTGATTGATTTCTTCCACTCTGCATCCATCTCCTTTACAAACAAACTGGAAACAATGACAGGATTCTGTTTCATTGATTTCTCTCTTGGTTGGGATGATGAAGGAGTTCATCAGTCATTTCTTTAAAATTGTGTCTTTGAGATATTTGTGGTGTTCATGGTGTACTTAAGAGTTTAGTCCTTGAACTGATTGCCAAGCAGGGACTCATTTACAGACTTCAGTAGAAATATGAAACCTACACGTCCTTGAGTTTGGCAGGACTTACTGAAAAAGTGCTCATACGTTATGTACAATATATTTTCTCATAAGGCACCTTAGTACCATGTCCTAGATCGAAATGGGCAAGGTGATTCTGGCCAAGAACATACAGATGGTTAAAGCTAGCCAGGGATGGAGGAATTTGGTTTAGGTTTAATTTGAAAGAGTCACCAAAGGGTGGTTTGTCTCAATTTTCTTTGTGTAATTGCAAAGACTTGTGGTGAGCAAAAGTTGGGGGGAAAATCCTTATATTTTTTGAGAGCTGACTATAGGCTAGCCCTTGTGCTAAATGCAGTGGTATACTGGTAAATGTTAAACAATCATTTAACAAAAATTTTAAAAAGCCCAAACTGTTTTCATTTTTGGTATCTGCCAATTTTCTGTGGTGCAAATATTCCCACTATGGCTAACTGCAAGCCATGAATGTGATGTTATTGAAAGGGTTGAAAGGGGAGTTGGGAAGAGATGCTACCAGTTGACTCTTATGAACTAATAGGAATGAACTTCAGCATACCACTGGCTGAGTGTTTTATATGTACTGAACTTTCATAACAACTCTATGATTTAGGTGTTGTAACAGCCTCATTTCAAAGATGAGAATGCTGAAGCACCGAGAGGTAAATCAACTTACCCATGTTACATGGCTGGTAAGTAGGATAGTAGGATGTGCTCACAGTAATCTAGCTCCAGAGCCTGTGTTCTTAACCACAATTCCATATTAACTGCAGCCCATGTAGTAGTTTCATCTGCAGTTTGGAAATTTGGTGGGAGTATTGTTTAGAATATGAGATTGTTGAGTGTGAAAATTGTAAAGTGGAAAATACTGGATTAATCTCTAAATTTATATCTATGTAAGTTCATCTCTGTAAATTACTTAAGATAATGGCTATGAGGGACCATCAGTTGGGGGCTAAAGTAGTGCCCACATGTGGAAATATCTTTAAGACTAAGTGAAAAACATCTCAAGGCAGAGCGTTTGAATAGAAATATGGGGAGACCCTGTGGATGGATGGTGATGATGGGCTAAGACTCTATCAGCAGGGACTGATAGTGTCTGACCCACTGGTTGGGCAAAGGATGTTTAGAGATTAGGTTATAATCACAGTTTGATTATATTATTATACTGTTTTCACATACATGTAGGAGAGTGTCTCAGTCTTCTATTTTGAATATATCTAATTTCACCAATGGTAATCCATTTCTAGCATCTGTTATGCCAATTAAAAGCCACTAATTTCACCAATGAAAACCACTGTCAACATTTATTAAGCCAATTGTGAAAACCTCTGGTGTTGATCAGAGATAAGGATAGCTGAAGGCTTGTAGTAGTTGCCTCTGATTAAATAATTGGTGGCTGACAACCCCTGGAGAATGAATTTCCACTTAGGGCAACTGTAGTTACCATGTGGTTTAAACAAACAACATATAATACCATGGTGAAACCAAATACGAGTTGTGAGGGGCATATCCTTTGTCCCAAGATATTTAAGTATTTTGAATGTTCTTTCTAATCATAGGGCATCATTATTCCTCTCCTCTAAGGACTGTCTCCAAGACTGCAGAGACAAAACCATAGCTTTCTTTTCTTTGTGGTACAAGATTACAAACAAGGGCAGAATGCACTGTTGTAAATAGACATGAATGGAGACAGTCTGGTTTGATAGAAATATACTTTCAGTTATTGTGATGAGTTAAACTATAGAACTTCCTAAAAGGATAGATATCCATTTTTCTGTCATGTAAACTTTGTTTCCCTAAAAAATGAACTGAAAGAAATGCTAGAAAAATGTAGAAAATAAATCCCCGCCATCCTCTATGTAGTTCCTTGTTTTCCATTTCTTTGAAATTCAGTGTGGTAAATATTGCTCATGACTTGAAGACCAAATGAAATGTGTAGTAACTTGAAACTCTGCCTACCATTAAGTCTGTTTTTTTTTTCTGGTAATTTTGTCTGTCAATGCAGACAGATTGATGGCTTGTCCCATTAAGGTGAAAAAGACAAATAAAGAGAATAGACAATTAACCTTCCTAAGCAACCTGCAAAATGAAATATTCATGGAAACTAGGGTTCTTAATTAGCCAGGGGCCATGGAAAAATGAGTTTATGAAAGGCCACTTGAAAATTAGGATTGCAAATACATCTGGATTTTTACATTGTTTGGGGTAGATCCTAATTGGGATCTCCAATAACTCAATGATAAAAATCTTATGTCAAGTTCCTTAAGAGGGTCTAGATATGAAGTGATGATTTTTGTTGATATTTGTGTCCTAGAGAAGAGGGTTCAAAATTTGATGTGCAATATTTTAAAGAAGGATTTGAATGAATGGGTTACTATCTTTCATTGTGGAGTGCTTATGCCTGGAATAATTCTACACTTTCTGGCTTCCACATCTTTGAGTATATTTCCACCTGTCTGTATTGTCTTATCCTTGCTCTCTCCCTGACTTCTCCATTCTGAACTATATTGTTTCTTTTGTTTGTTTTTGTTTGTTTGTTGTTTTTTTTTTCCTTTGGTGCTAAATCTGGTATTTCTTCAACTATAAGTAAGTGAAGCCAGGGAGGAGACTTGGATTTGGATCTGGATCCATTCTGGGTCTTTGTGGTGGGTTTAGAAAGATAGGTCCAAGTGCAAGTGCTGGGAATTATGTGTGACAAGTTAAACATGGTACCTGATGAGGAGGGCCCATGAAACAGGGATAAGAAGGCCCTTGTACCCACCAGGCCTACTCTTCCATGCCTGATACTGATAGGTATCAGTAATTGATCATGACATCCTTTCCTCTAGAAACTGGATGTGGCCTTGGACTTCTTTTCAACAAAGTGTTCTAGGCAACTAGTACACTTAAATGAATGCTATGTGTGATCTAATTGGGTCACTCATCTGGGGGATAACAAATCAGATAAGGCAGTATCTAGAATAGCAGTCAAACAGGCCATAGGCATTGTTGGAGCAAGCTGTTAGCTACTAACTGGCCTGGAACTCCAGTCTTTTGAAGAGTGACAGGCAAAACATGAACCACTCAGTTGTGAAGGGAGAGATGGGGAACAGGACAGAATCCTAGAACTAGACTATCAAGTGGGGACTTGTGCTCAAGAAGGAAGAAAAGTCATTTTATCAGGACTGGGGAACAAGGTTGAAGCTGAGTTAACGGCCAAGAGAGCTTGATGTTGTTCCCCGGAATAATGGGACAGAAAGGAGAGACAGAAAAACAATCTTTATTGGGCACCTGCTGTGTGCCAGGGATGGTTTGATGCTTTACTGACCTGATCTTATTTCAGAGGCAGCTTCTATAATCATCCCTTTTGCCTAGGTTTATTCCTGGGCTGGATCCAGGCTGAGCTGCTGGATCAGGCCAGAGCCTTCACTTGCCCCCTACTCTGATTACTTGTCTTTTAAAATCCCCAACTAGATTTTAAGCTCTTGAGGGAAGACATGGGACCTATTGCTGCTTTGTATTCTCCCCAGGGTGCTACTTGCTGTAGGTAGGACTCACTAAATATTTGTTAATTGATTGCTATATCCTGGTACATGCAGAACCTACTTTAGAGGAAACATATTTCTGGGGACTGTGTCTCAAAGCAGATCTCTGTGAGACCAATCTCAATTGTCCTTGCACTGTGGTCTTGTGGTCACTGAGTGAGCAGGTAACAACAGTAAGAAATGAAGTCTGGATCTAAATGTTGTAAGTGATTGGTCAGAATTCACTCAGTGGATTGCTTTCCACATCGAACCTCTATGTGAGGAAGAGTCTGGGCTAACAGCTATGAAAGCCAGAAAGGAAACACAGTGCTGAATTCTTCCAGCCTCTCTAGGCTGGGACTTTACGAGTCCCAGGATATACCTCCCATACTCTCTGTTCACCTCAGCTTGCCTTTTGTGCTGTCCGACATTCCCACAGCACTTACTTGTGTCTCTAAGTTAAGCCCAAGAGGGTGTGTGTTAAAATACAGCCAGTATCTGGAAGAGTCAAATTAAGCCAGTATCCTCTGTTTTGCAAAATCAAGATTATGGCACTCTATTAGGGCTGTCAGGTTAAGCTTGGAATGGCAAAATAATTTGAGAGGAAACCTGTGTCCAAGTAAAAAGCAACCCTAAAAGACAGGCCCAATCAACCTTTCTCAACATGGGCCACCTCCCTTTAGGTATTTGTGGTGGATGCTGAGACATGCAGGTAAAGTAACATGGGCTTGGTTGGGGGGGGGGTAGTGTTTTTATTTTGTCACTTACTTGTTTGGGCAAGATAATAAAATTCTCTGACTCATGGTTTCTACATCTCTAAGATAAGGGTAACAATGCCTGCATGTACAATTTTTTATAAAGATTTTGGAGAATGTTCACAAACTGTGCAGCATGTAGTAGATACCCAATAAAGTGTGGATGTTATTACTAAACTTTTGGTTGGTTTTTGGAAAATAGGGGATGAACCCATTCTTATCTGTTTTTATTCTTTTCTGACTTCTCCTTTATCTAATAACAAGCCAATAAACAAGCCAACCATCCAATAAAATGTAAAGTCATTGTGATGCATCACTTTTTTTTTCTTTTAGTATCTTTTACTCATTGGATATGGAAGTATTTATCATTTATTATTTTGTCACTCAGGTCACATACCAGAATGCGTGTGCAAGTGCAAAAACATGAAGTACCTGCTTATAGTTAGAGCATTTAATCCAGACTATTAGGAAATTCACAACAGAGAGACAAGGGCAAGGTGAATCTTTGATGTACAGATGCTGTCGAAAGAAGCAAACATGAATTCCAAAATGCAAATATTGAGGATGTCTCCCTACTTCAGCCCCATGTCTGTCAGGTTCTTTCTTCAAAATTGTAGTTCTGGGATTGTTCTAGCTTTCATTAATCTTTGGATCCTAAGTGATATTCTTATTTAGGAGCTGTTTTTTACATATCTTAGGCACTCGTGGCAGATCAGTGAGATGTACTAAGGCAGTTATAACCCATTAACATCTTGGTACACATTTTTAAGTTAAGGAAACATAAACTCATGATAAAATGGAACTTGCTATGTTGTATGTATGTATGTGTGGCCCCAGTCACTATAGAACTGTTTAATATTCTGCAAAAATATTTTTACAAGCTCAGTTCCAGTTACTATAATCATGGCAATAATTTTTCACACCCCAGCACCTATTAAATTAGCAAGCCAGTTCTTTTCTTGAGCCATTATTCAAATGGATTCTGTCTGCATTCAAATTAATTTCAAGATCATAGAAATTAACAATGGGAAAGGTACATTAAATCACCTACTCCATTTATTTGCTACGGGACAGGAGAATTGATCTTTACATCATAATCTCTAGTGCTTTGTCCAGTCTGTTTTAAATGTCTTGAATAAGTGTTATTCTGATTCTGGGTGGTCATCTAATAAAATTCCAGGCAAAATTCTTTTTCACAGTCTACTGGAATATCTATGGATTTTCTGGTGCTTTGCAATTTGCCAGTGCTCAGAGCTGCCAGGAATCAGGCAATGAATTTTCTAGAAGAGTATGAGTGTGTGTGTGCATGCGTGCACTCATTGAAGAGGGTTGGGTAGATTGTGTGGGGGGAAGAGAGAGGCAAAAAGAAGGCAACTTGAGAAGGATGATATATTTGATTACATTTGAGATCTGACAGTTGTTTGCCCTGACTAAATGCCCTTCAGGAATTGAAGGGAGCAGTAGGCATAGTCACTAACCAGGGGAGGCAATGAAAGATGTGGGTAGGTCTGATGACAATTTGAGTGGTAGTTAATGAAATTTTGTGAGGTCAGTCATCTAAAAGCCAACTAAAACATCCTTTAATTTAAGGTTGTACTTTATCAATCTTACACATGGATAGTTTAACTTATAGGCTCTAAAGTAGAAAGTAAGAGTCCAGGCATTCTAATGTTAGCTATTTTTCTTTCTTTACAAATTTAGTTGTAGCATTCTAATTAGATAGATAAATGGATAGATACATCTATATTCACCATCCAACTCAAGAAACAGAACATTATTAGCACAACAAATCCTTGATTGTTGTTTTAGTTAACTCAAATGAGATAGAGAAAAGGCATGAATCAAACACTTTGTAAATATTAGGACACAAGGCTAGACCAAACTTTAAGGTCTTATTACAACTTATTCATTATTCAAATTAAACATGCTTCACAGAAGCCAGAGAAGGAATTGGTGCCCTAGAACTGACATGAAAAGCATGAGGATCCCTTCAGAATCTCATGGAATATAAACATCTTTACATTCATTCACCCTCTGTTGTGCTGCTCAAATTCTCACTTGAACATCCAGGACAAGTATTTGTTCAACTCTTGCTTAAATACCTCCTGTGGTGAAGAAAATCATTAGCATGCACAGCTTCAGTAATAATGGTATGAAGGTTCTTATTTCCTTTGAGACCCAACCCTACAATTTTGAAGAAAGAACCTGACAGAGATGGGGCTGAAGTAGGGAGACATCCTCAATATTTGCATTTTGGAATTTATGTTTGCTTCTTTCGATAGCATCTGTGCATCAAAGATTCACCTTGCCCGTGTCTCTCTGTTGTGAACCCTGTGTCCTCAACATGTCTGCCCAAGGGTCTTACACTTAAGGGCTGTACAGAGCTAATCTAATCTCTTGGAACAGCTCCTCACACGTTTGAACACAGTTGCCATTCCTCTTTTCTCAACCCTCTAGTGCTCCCCTTCCAGTTTCCTTTTTTTTTTTTTTAAGTTTAGATATTTATTTTGAGAGAGAGAAAGAGCAAGCAGGAAAGCGGCAGAGAGAGAGAATTACAAGCAGATTCCACACTGTTAGTGCAGAGCCTGATGCTGGCTCAATCCCATGTACTGTAAAATCATGACCTGAGCCAAAATCAAGAGTCAGACACTCAACTGACTAAGCCACCCAGGTGCCCCACCTCCCAGTTTCTTAAGCTAATTCACTCTTTCCAAACACGGTCACTTCCTTTGCTTGGTTTGCACCTGACCGTCTTCAGTGGTGGCTCCAGGTGAACCCATTCTTCACAATGTTCCTGAAATATATTCCTTCAGTGCTCGGGACATAATGAGGGCTTACTATATACTTGCTAAGTGGGTAAGCATAGCCTAATCAATCCTGCAGCATATTTATCTAGTATTGTAAGCCTTAGCCTACAAAAACAAATTTTCTTCATTATCTCCCATATTCTCTTCTTGAATCTCAGTTCTCATTAGAATAAAAGGTGAAAACACAACCTTTGTTTCCAAATCCTTCAGTCTCTCAGGAACTGATCCATCTTTTTTGATAAGCCAAAAACACAGCAAGAATTACTTCAAGCCTTCCTCTCTTCCACCTACTCTTCAAAAAAAGGAAACCAACTTGTGTTTAACATATATAGAATTCTCTCAATGCCAGCTAAAACATATTGAATCTGCACAAGGCACAAACTACAGAGCCCTCTCCCAGAACCTTCAGAGGACATGGCATAGATGTGACAGCAGTTGTATGGTGGTTCTACTCAGGCTGCTACTGGTGTAAGAGAAGTCCTTGTGCAAAGTAGGAAAAGGGGCCCTGGCTGGCAGGCTCTTAGACCCACCCCGTTTCTGTCCTCTTGGTAGCCCTATTCCCTTCTCCACCTGGCACTGTTGTGGGCTCACACTCAGACAAGCCAGAAAATCAGATGGCTGATAATAGGAAAAACTCTTGGAAACTCTGGCTGGTTAAAGGATGATGTTAGGAAAAGAAACAAACCAAATGCTAAGAATTATTTTAAGGGGAGCGAGCCAAATGAATTTGTTTAAATTTGGTCATTCCTGCCAACCAAATACACTTTTGCTCAGACATGGGCAATTTTACATAGAAAAATATTAACAGAGCCCTTCAAGGGTGAGGAAAGCTTGCAATTTGGAAGTGGACTGGCTGTGAGTCCAGGACTGGCTGATGCTGTTGAGTCCACCAGTATGGGACCACCAGCCTTGCCTGGTAAATGGTGCTGCACAAGACAGAAGGTGGAGGAGCCACCACAGCAGGTTGCCTGAGGCTTGATGGTCACAGCTCTCAAGCCCAGTTATTTGTCTGGAGATGAAAAGCTGAGCTCATAAGGAAGTGGAGAGTGCTGGAAGAAAGAATTAGCACATCCCTCCTAGGGAGGCCAAATGTTAGATCAATCACTTCCAGCCACTGCAGGGACTTCAGGGAATGAGATGTTAATTTATGCGCATTGCCATCAGGAGGCTGGGAAGCAAGTGTTGTAATCTGCCTGATTCTCAAACCGACAGAGCTGCCTCTCTGTAATCTTTGGGTTCCAGTCAAGTGCAGACTGCTCCATGGCAGTGGCCACCTATGACATGAGCAGACCAGTTCCCTCCCCTCACTCCCCACTATTTCTTTCTTCCTTCTCCCTGTACAAGCCTGAGATGCTCTGGTGGTAGTACAATAAGGAAAACTTTGCATCCACATAGAACAATTGGTGACTGACTGAAAATGCTTTTCTGCAACCTGCAAGGAAACAGTGAGTGTGTGAAAAAGAAATAGGTTCATTTCATGTGGTTTTGAAGAGGCCATTTGGAACCATGGAAAATAACACCCAGCTTTGCAGAAATGGAAAGTTGACCTTGCGGTTTGTGTATGGCTTTTTTATCCCTCTCACAAAAAGCGTACAATCTGTCTTTTTTGGGGAGGGGGTTGGAGAAGAGGTAATGGAACCATCAGCAAGAAAACCAGAATTCACCCCCCAGCAATATGAATAATTGGAAGTTCTTAAATGGAAATTGGCATGGTTACAGATGACATAACATTTGTTGATGTAAAATGGGATGTCCCCAGAGGCATAGATAGCTTTAATTGTTCCTGTCCCAGAGCTTTTATGAACCTGGGAATAATCTGTATTTTGTAGTATCTTTGTGGCAGGTGCCCTGGATAGCAACAAAGACATGTTTAATAAAGTTCTCTTTCCAGACAGAGCCGGAAGGCTTACAGAGCAGTGCTTTGTACTGCATGGCAAGTGTGATATGCCAAAGTTAATTTCCATTTCTTTTTGTGTTCTGTCACATATAGGACACCCTGTAGGGTTTAGCCATGTTCTTGACCTTGATGAAGCTCTCTCTTCATTTTCTGATTTATTTCCTCATCTCTGTGTGTTTCTCACTCAGGGTGCTGGGAGGGAAGATTACATGGTTGGACTTTTGAAGAGGAGAATGGGAGGTGTTCTTGGTCCAGTGTGTGGAAAGGTTAGACTGAACAGTCCAAGTGAGGGACTCCTGGTGGAACTCTTATGCTGATGGCTCTTGCCAACATCTAAGAGCTTGGAAAAATGTTATGACTCTGGGTCATGGAGGAGAGGTTTGTGTCATTATTTCTGAGGCTGGTTGGTCCTTAATGTCAGTGTGCCATGGTTCACTGATTATTCACAGAATCACAGGTGAAAAAGCCTAACCTCAAGAGCTGTCTTTACACTGTGTCCAAATTCACATCCACTAAGTTCTAAGTCTTCTACAAGACCATGTTTCAGTGGAAATCATCTTTGTATTGTATCCATTTTTTTATTAAAAATTTTTTTTGATGTTTATTTTTTTAAGAGATCGAGAGAGAGAGAATCAGAGCATGAGTTGGGGAGGGATGGAGAGAGAAGGAGACACAGAATTTGAAGCAGGCTCCAGGCTCTGAGCTGTCAGCACAGAGCCCGATGCGGGGCTCAAACTCATGAACCGCAAGATCATGACCTGAGCTGAAGTCAGACACTCAACTGACTGAGCCACCCAGGTTGCCCCGTATTGTATCCATTTTTAATGTGCACTTCTTTTCTCAGTAAGGTGTTTTACACAGTGCTCTGCACAGCAGTGAAAACATTCTTGGATTTTGAGACATGCAACCTACTTCCATGGCTTGACCCTTGGCACAGGCTTCAGCAAGGACTGGTCTGTCTATGAGGTCCAGATACCGTGCCTTTCACTCTTACCCACTCTCTTTGCATTGCTGCAGATATCACTATGTTGAGATCTTTTATCTCACTGAGATGGCATTGCTCTGGGCTTTCTGCCACTCTGGTCTCCACTGCTTCATCTACCCAGGCTACATTTCATGGCCTATCTCTTCACTCAACACTCTGCTAAAAACAGGCTAAGGAATCTCTGTCCTTATTGAACTTATATTCTAGTTAGGAGGGAGAGAGTTAAAAAAAATAAGTAAAAAAGAAAAGCAACATCAGCATATCTACATGTAAGTGTATATGGGAGTGTCAGTGCAGGGTTAGATCTTGTGCTACAGTGCCGTCCCCCTCCCCTTCGTAAGAGCTCTGCTAGGAAACTACCATCTTTTTTCTGGGTAGCCATGGCCCCGGACTTCCTTATCCTTCTGGGAGTTCTATTACAAACCCCCATAAAAATTGAGCACAGAGGGAAATTGTGCTGAAGGTGGAGAGCTGTTTCAGTAATGGCACAGAAACAGAACCCAGTATGGTAATCTGAAAATCTGAGGCTTTGACTTCATCCAGATCCATGCATTCAATTTGGGCTGATTTAAAAAAAATCTTTTTTAATGTTTATTTATTTTTGAGAGAGAGAGAGAGCGAGCATGAGTAGGGGAGGGACAGAGAAAGAGGGAGACACAGAATCCGAAGCAGGCTCCAGACTCTGAGCTGTCAGCACAGAGCCTGACATGGGGCTCGAACTCACTGACTGTGAGATCATGACCTGAGCTGAAGTCAGACGCTTAACCCACTGAGTCACCCAGGTGCCCTTTGATTTGGGTTGATTCACCTAATTAATTGTAGCACTGAAATATTGTGCTCATTACCACTCACTTCTAAAAGAAAGGGATGCACATATAAGAAGTGATGTGGTACTTTGCCATTTAAATAAGATATTCATGAACACAATCTCATTTTAGCCTCACCTGGGTCTTAGATGGCAGGCACAGCAGACAGCATCTTCCCCATGATAATATCATACCTACGAATTCCAGTCTTACTGTGTTTCCCTAAGTAAGTTACTTAAATCCTCAAAGCCTGTTTGTTCATCTCTAAAATGGGGATAACACTACTTAGCTTGCACAGTTCTGGTGAAGTTTTAATGAAAAAATGTAGATAAGGTACCTAAATAATGCCTGACACATCATAGGAATGCTAAATGACAGCTATTGTTGTAATCATTAGTATCTACAGTTGAGGAAACTGAGGTTTAGAGAGCATACTGCATAACAAAAATTTGTCAACCTGAGTCACAGGCACAGCATCCTTTTAATAAGAATATACTGTTTTTGAGAAATCTCTTTATGATTTAAAAATATTCTTTTTTAATGTTTGTTTTTTGAGAGAGAGCAAGCACATGAGCGGCGGAAGGGCAGAGAGAGAGGGAGACAGAGCATCCAGAGTCAGCTCTGCACTGACAGCAGAGAGCCTTACACAGTGCTTGAACTCACGAACTGTAAGATCATGACCTGAGCTGAAGGCAGCCACTTAACTGAGTTACCCAGGTGCTCCAAGAAATCTGTTTACGATTTAAAAGGTAAAGGCTGGGCACCTTTTTCAGGGCCCCCGGCAGGATTCCCAAGCATTGGGAAGGCTGGCATCTGAAAGTCAGGACTCTCCAGCAGTAGGAGAAGGCTTAGGTAACAGGAGTGGAGGGGTGGCCCTGAGAGGGGCATGTTTCTCATTTTGGTAGGAAATGTGATGAGAGGTATAATGGATATATGTCCTCTGGTTAATTTGCATATCATCCATATCTTTTTCTTCCTGATCAAATTTTCCACTTTGCTTTTTAAATGAGTAAATAAATACACAAATATGGTTCCATCACTTACTTGCTGTAATTATGGCTGTGGCCTAGTCTCACAATGGCTGTTGCCCCACTGTAATGATAGATCACATCATGCATAGTGTGAGGGGGTTGCCTGGTTGGCTCAGTCAGTAGAGAATGCAACTCTTGATCTTGGGTTGTGAGTCCAAGCCCCATGCTGGCATAGAGCTTACTTAAAATTAAAAAAAGGAGGGGCACTTGGGTGGCTCAGTCAGTTAAGCATCTGATTCTTGATTTCAGCTCAGGTCATAATCTCATGGTCCATGAGATCGAGCCCTGCATAGAGCTCATGCTGATAGTGTGGAGTCTGCTTGGGATTCTCTCTTTCTCCTCTCTCTCTGCCCCACTCCCCACTCATGCTCTCTCTCTCTTTCAAAGTAAATAAATAAACTTAAAAGAAAAAGGAATAATGTGAGGAATAAATGAGTGTATGCCAAGCATTTAGCATAGTTCCTTACATGTCTGTTACAAAGGCTCAAAAAGTGTTAGCTATCATTATCATCGTTGTTTTAAAAAGCAATGGTAAGATCTTTTGGCTGGTATATATCAAAATATATAAACAAAACACAAAATATATAAACAAAACATTTATTGAACCTTTCTGTATATCAGACCATCTGCTGGGAGTTTACCTACTCATCACTGACTTGATCCTGGTGTGAGGCCCATGCACTGCTGGGGCAGAAACTAATATCATTCCCATTTGTTGTATGTGGAAACTAAGGCTCAGAGAAAATAAGTGATTTTCAAAGTCATTCAGCTAATAAAAGGCAAATCAGACTGAAATCCAGGTTTTTTTGCTTAAAACGTAATGCTTTCTCTATAATCGCATGGTGTTGCTCTCCCCTGACCTGCTTTTGCCCATCTCTGCTGATTACCATGCTTTCCCTGAATTCTAGTTTGGCATTGTGGCAACCCAAATTCCTTTGCTTGGAGTCTTCAGGGCTGGCTTTCACTTTCTTGCTTTACAAAGACTTTTAATGCTTAAAAAAGTTTTTTTTTTTTTTTTTTTTGCATTTAAAATTTCCTGTCCTCCAGTTTCCCAAATCCACAAATTCAGTGTTCTACCTCCTATATCTCATTAAAGAATTGAATGATGGCTACATTGAGTAATCTTCGGGATTTATGCTGAGAACCTTGAACATGGTCATATAAAGAGGAAGATAAATTCAGAAGTGGTGGCCGTACCTACCATCTGTGAGAGAGACTCAGAGCATCATAGTGCTTATATGTGTGTTTCAATCAGTGAATGAAAATTTGCCAAGTTGGCCAATTGGTTGTAAAAGAGTGAATTATATAATGTTTCTTTACAAAATGAAAGCTTAGTTTTGTTTGATTTTTGGCCTGGTTTCAGTTTCATTCTTGCCTTTTCCCCTTTGCCAGGGCACTGCTTCATCTGCTCTAATTGTTGCCTTGGGGTCTCCTATGATCTACTTGAATACTGCAGAGCCCCAAAGAGG
The DNA here is from genome assembly GCF_023721935.1 of Panthera uncia. NCBI lineage: Eukaryota > Metazoa > Chordata > Mammalia > Carnivora > Felidae > Panthera > Panthera uncia. The sequence continues at coordinate 65,685,680 of NC_064811.1, read as the reverse complement.
TCCAGCAACAGTCAAAGCTTGTGTGCACTAGGCTGCATGCTGTGTGATTACACTGGCTACGGAAATGCAGCAGCCTGAAGGGGGCTCCATGAGAGGGATGGGCTTAATCCCTCATATCCCCTTGCCATAGGCTGAAATCAGACAACTATTTAGTAATCTGGACATTTCTAGTCGGTTCTCATGGAGAAAAATGATAAGGGTCAGATCTATAAGTGAGTCATTCATATATTCACCTGTTTATCAAAAAGTTATTGGGGTTCTTGGGTGGCTCAGTCCATTGAGACTCTTGATTTCGGCTTAGGTCACGATCTCATGGTTGTGAGTTCGAGCCCTGCATTGGGCTCTGTGCTGACAGTGCAGAGCCTGCCTGGGATTCTCTGTCTCCCTCTCTCTACCCCTGTCCCCACCCTCTCTTAAACATAAAAAAAGTTATTAAGGCCTCCTATGTATTCCTCTCTAGAAGGTAAGCTCCCAATATCAACATGCTGCCTTACATGATAATTTTCTGTTGAATGAATGAATGAATGAATGAATGAGTGGAGGAAAAGCACTATGCTATGGGAGCATGTAAGAGGCAGACTTAATTCCTCAGAGATGACTCTGGGAGGAAGAGATACATAAGAAGAGATGAAGGGCAAGTAGACATTAGGCATGAAGTAAGAAATATGTTTTTGTGGATCTGAATCCAGCAGTGCAGTTTTCTCCAGAGCCCTCATCATGAGAGTGGACAGAAGGGGGCAAGGATGGGCACATCCAGGCACAGAGAGACCCTTCAGAATAAGAGAGATTGGCAGCACAAGAATAGCAGTGGACATGGGGAAACAGATAGCTTGATCCATTTTTTGCTTATTCAACAAATACGTACTAGCAGTAACTATGTGCTGGCACTTAAAAAAAATTTTTTTTTTTACATGTATTTATTTGTTTTTGAGAGACAGAGAGAGATAGAGCACAAGTGGGGGATGGGCAGAGAGAGAAGGAGACACAGAATCTGAAACAGGCTCCAGGCTCTGAGCTGTTAGCACAGAGCCCGACGCGGGGCTTGAACTCACAAACAGCGAGATCATGACCTTAGCCGACGTCGGACGCTCAACCTACTGAACCACCCAGGCACCCCTGTGCTGGCACTTGTTAACACTATTCTGTATGCTTTATAAATTCATCTTTGTAACAAAAGTATTGTTCCCATCTTACACATGGGAAACTGAGGCACAAAGAAGTTTAATAACTTACCCAAGGTCATATGGTAAGTGGTAGATAGAGCCAGGATCCAAACCCAGGCAGCCCATTTTCTCTTTCTTTCTTTCTTTCTTTCTTTCTTCTTTCTTTCTTTCTTTCTTTCTTTCTTTCTCTCTCTCTCTCTCTCTCTCTTTCTTTCTTTCTTTCTTTCTTTCTTTCTTTCTTTCTTCTTCCCTCTCTCTATTTATTGTCAAGTTAGCTAAATACAGTGTAATCTTGGCTTCAGGAGTAGATTCCCATGATTCATCTCTTACATACAACACCCATTGCTCATCCCAATGACTGCCCTCTTCAATGCCCATCTCCTGTTGTCCCTACCCCCTGAACCCCCCAGCTTCATCAAACCTCTGTTTTCTGTGTTTAAGAGTCTCTTATGGTTTGCCTCCTTCTCTGTATCTTATTTTTCCTTCCCTTCCCCAATGGTTATCTGTGAGGTTTCTCAAAGTCCACTTATGAGTGAAATCATATGATATCTGTCTTTCTCTGACTGACTTATTTCGCTTAGCACAATACCCTCCAGTTCTATCCATGTTGTTGAAAATGGCAAAGTTTCATCCTTTTTCATCACTCAGTAGTATTTCCCATCAGGGCTCATTTTCCTAACCCCATCACCATGCTAACTCTTGCTGATGAGCAAAATAAGTTGATCAGACACATGGTCTTTCAAGACAGGACAGGCACCTAGAGGCTATCTTTATACAAGGGGAAGGAGGCTTTCTGTATCAACACAGACAACTTTGCAATAATACAGGAATCTACATTTCTGTTGCATTTAAAAAGTTCTTAACCTTTCTCACCTTTGCTATTGTATGTGAAGAGGAGGCATGGGGGGCTGGGAGGGGGAAAGACAGAGAGAGAGAGAGAGAATAAGTGGGGGGAATTCTAGTTCAGCGTTTTGGGTATTAGGCTCTGTTCATTTCTAGAAGGTGATCACTGCCAAATCTTCCTCCTGTGTGCCCAAATCTGCTTATTTATGAAGTCTGACTGTTACTTTTGTTTTTCATTGCTCCAGACACAATCAGAATCTCCAAATACATTTGTAAAAAACTGTATTGTGGTAAGAACACTTAGCATGAGATCTGCCTTCTTAAATCTTTAAATGTATGGTGCAGTATTGTTAACCACAGGTACAGTGTTGTGCAGCACATCCCTAGAACTTGTTCATCTTGTGTAACTGACACTTCATGCCCATTGAACAGCCTCTCCCTCTTGCTCCCTCCTCCAGCCCCTGACAGCCACTACCCAAATAATTTTAAGGTGTCTGGAATGGTAATGAGCAGAGTCTGGTGCAGAGATAGTATGAGGTGTCCTTCTCCAAATTACCTAGACAAAACTTTGATGCAAAGATTTAGCAGACATAGTTGTAATGATTACCCCAAAGAACACATTTGTGTATTTCTAGTAAGATATTAAAACGATGTCTATGTTTACATTAAAAAAACTGATGGCAGATTTCTCTTATAAACTTTCCCACATGGAGCTCTTCTGGTGTCCTGTGTTTGCTAGTGAATATAATGCCTATAATGGGGTCCAGAAGAATTCTGTGAAAGGCCAGTATCGATAAGATTCATGATATGAGACAGTTGACAGGGTGCTGGTAATTCAGATTTGCTAGGCTGGATTGACAGAAATGACTTGGTGAAAACAGCACGTAGCTATTGTTTCCAATAGATTTTGCTTCTAACCTGTATTTAGTGAGTAGTGCCTACAGCCAATTGTATATTGGTTTCTGGACTAGGAGCCCAAGCTCATTTTTCTCTCCCTAAAAGCGCTATCATTTCCAGAGGGCAGTGCGTGTTAGAAACCTGTTCTTGGGGCTGCTTTGTCAGGAGAGGGAGATATAGTAAGAGGCTGTCGGGAACAAACAAAGACATCCTTGACAATGGCGATTTATCTTGCTACCTGCAACATGCCCTTTGGTGTGATAGCTGCCTGGGCTGGCTGGGATTATTTATCTTGAGCACACACTGATATATGGAAGTGTGCTCCTGGCAGGCTTCCTTGCTTTCTTCCTTTCCTGCCTGGCTGGTCTCCTCCGTTCATCCTTCCATATCAGAGGGCTGTCAGCCAGCATGGTCCTAGGGAATTAGAGGGGAGGGCAAGTGCCTGGAAATATCTTAGGAGAAATGATCTTCTTTGCAAGCAGAACTTGATCTAGTTTCTTTTTTTTCCTGTCAGGCCTTGGGAAATCAGATGCCTCAGAGCTCAAGCTCCTAGCAGGTGCAAGGAGTGTGGGACTATGCTTCTTTCTGGCAGTGATCTCATTCAAGCAGCCCCTCTCTCATCTTCTGCCTTCAGAAAGGCCTCCTTCCTTTCTTTCTGCTGCTTGGGCTTGTTCCTGGTGATGCTAACACATGAAAGTTGCAGGAGAACCTCTGGCAGCCACTCTCCTCCATTTGTGCTTCAGAAAATGCTGCTCCCTCTGTTAAGAATCTTGCCCCCCCCCCTTTACTCTTGACTGACTTCTGCTGGTTATTCACACATTCAGTTCAGGCATGACCTTTTCTCAGCACCGCTTGCCCAGTTACCCATCTTAGACTGTGCAGTGAGTTTTTCAGGCACTGGGAAGCTGGAGAAAGAGCTATTGTTCGGGGTGCTTGGGCATTGGCTCAGATATCTTCCCCCACTCCCAGCACAAGTCCGCAGTGTGCATGTGCGCACAGACACACACACACACACACACACACACACACACACACACACTTTCTCTTTTTCTCTATCTTTCTCTGCCCCCCAAAGAGAATGTGCTCATATCTTTGCTGGTTTAGTTCATAAATCAGGCAAGCCCAGTGTCTGTGAGTGGAATTAGGCTTGCAGAACATGGAAGTCCTCAAAAGGCTTTTAGCTGAGAAGAGTTTAATGAAGGAACTATTTCCAGTAGGGTGGGTGAGTTAAAGAACCAGCAAGGGGTAAAATACTGAAGAACGAGTGACAGCAGGAAGGGACAAGGCTCAGGAATAAAGCTAGTGGGGCCTTGAGCGAGATGGTACTGCACAACAGGGCTGACCCACGGGAGCTGTGGCCGCAGAGAAACGCAGCCTCTACTTGAAGCCTAGTGAGGCAGGGAGGGGGTAGGGGAAAGTCGTCTATCCTCCAAGATGAAAGAGGCAGAAGGAAGCCTGGAAGTCGGAGTCCATAGAGGGCACACTTCTGGGGCACAGAGCAAGGCAGAGAAGCTGTGGAGAGTACAGGATCTGTGGGCAGGAATGTAGGGGAGGTTGCAGTAGGGAGTAAATCAAAAATAGCCGGCATATGAACATTCCGTTTGTTCTATGAACCCCTCTGGCAGTCTGGAAAGCTAACAGGCCCTTTTTCAAAATAATGTTTCTAAATACAAAACACAGAATACATAGGATGACAAAGGAAACCAATTATATTGAAATACAGCTATCAAAATACTAAAAATAAATTGTGATACAATAATATATATGCTGATTTATTAACACATGAGACTAAAAATATCTGGTGGTAGATCTAACAATTGCCAAGCTTTCTAAATAATGATAAATGTAAATGGTATTTCAAGACAACTGCAACTGCTGAAATGAATATGGAAATATCTGTGATGTTTTTATTGATGCTAAAATCTTAGGTTCTTCTAATACTACCATACTTGGTTGTCTACATTCATAGTTCAGGAATGTGCTAAATTTCAGTTGAGTAGAGTTTAGTAACACAGATCAATATATAATTTTCTCCATCTAAGTTCACAGACATCTGAATTCTATCCAAGGGTTTCTTAGGGGTCTGGAGACTCAGGGTCAAGACTACTTGCCTTAAATATAAGTGCGAGGGTGTTAAGATCTAGTGGAGTGGTGTTGTAAGCCTGACTATGAGAAGGCAGCAGTATAGCCAGGATCCAGGTTCTTATCAGTAGTGAGATCATCCCCATGCAGTGTCCCAGGGCCCTAAAAATACATGCCAAGAATGATGTATTTGCTCATTTCTCTGGTCAGCGTCTACTTCTGTAAGTAGTATATCCTTGGCTATGCTAGAATGTAAACTTCATGAGGACCTGAATTCTTAGTACTTTTTATTGAAGTATTATATATATATATATACACACACACACACATACCTAAATATATATATATTTAGGTATGTGTGTGCATTTAGTCATGTCCAGTCCAGTCTCTCAAGGTCCCAAGAAATTTGAAAGGAAACATTTTGGTCCAGGTTTCCTGAAGATGGAGGTACGCATCTGTGAGTCTCTTGGAGCTTTGTTATACAAAAAAAAAAAAAAAAAAAAAAAAAAGGCACTTGTCTCTTGGTGAATTTTATGTTGCATTTATCCAAGGTAATTCACTTGTGATCTAGGAGAAGCAACAGATCTCTGGTTGTTTTAAAATTGTTATTATTGATAACAATACTGATGTCTTTTTAAAAATTTATCACTTTTTAAAAAATGTTTATTTGAGAGGTAGTGAGCACGAGTGGGGGAGGGGCAGAGAGAGAGAGAGAGAGAGAGGGAGACAGAGAATCTGAAGCAGGCTCAGTGCTGTTAGTGCAGAGCCTGACACGGGGCTCAAACTCACAAATGGTGAGATCATGGCCTGAGCTGAAGTAGGATGCTTAACCAACTGAGCCACCCAGGCACTCCTCAATACTGACAAATGTCTTAATTTGCATAATGTACTATTAAATCCATGTTCTTATTTGCTCTCCACTCTAACTCCTGAGGAGGATAGCTCCGTTATAGATGGAAGAACTAAGTGTCAGAGGGGCTAAGGGAAATGTGGGAGCCAGGACTAACAGATAATTTAGTACTGGAAAAAACCTAAAGTACAATCCACGTGGTGACTGTTATGCATGCCTGTGACAAGGTATAAGGGTTGAGATGAGGAGGAACACTGATGAGATGTTTGAATGGAGAATAATGACTGGAGAATAATGAGAATAATGAATGGAGATGTTTGAGGTGGAGAGTTCAGCGACTGCCATCACCAGGGGGATGGTTGTGGTGTTCTGTCACGTGGTGTTCCTCTAGATTGTCTCAGTTCTGAGCTTTGATGATGTTCCAGAACAATGGCTTTGAACAAACATTCAATTTAGTGACTTTTCACGTGGTTCTACTTTGTTTAGATGATATAAGTCTAGATATTTGGATTTACCTCAACTTATTGAATAGACCTGGGAAACAGCTTCAATGTCACCTAGAATTACCTCCTTATAACTTTATAAATGAGGAAACTAAGACCCAGAGAGGCAAAGTGACTTGTCCAATATCACAGAGGTGGCTAGTGTGGAGGACTGCATGCAATAAACTGAGGAGAGTAAGAGGGCAGAGTTGACTTTCAACAGGGAAAATTTTCTATAGAAGTTGATTGTTGAGTTTTAATGGAGGTGAAAGTTCTAGTAGGTCTATGGAAAGAGAAGGATTGCTATGGAAAGAGAAGGACCAACAAAAATTTTAACTATCTAGCTGCTGGATAATAATGGCAGATAGTAGCCAGGGGGTTATTGTAGCTATGGATCCATAAGATCTTTAGACATAGCACTCACTCATACACCTTCAACTCCACACCTTAATCCTGAACCAGTGCAGAAAATAGAAACTCATTCTGAAAGGACATGGTGTAGGTAGTAGGCAGAATACTAAGATGGCCCCCAAGATTCCCAATCCCCCTTTATATATTCTTTATAATCTCCTCTCCCTTGAGTATGGACAGGTCTGTGAATGTGATGGAATTCACTCCTATGATTAGGTTACATTACATGACAAAGATGAAAGAATTTTGCAGATGTAACCTCAAATCAGCTGATTTTGAGTGAGTCAGAGGGATATTATCCTGGATAGTCCTGACTTACTCAGTGAGAGTTATTCAGAAGATGCAGAGAGTCATAGTAACAGAGATTGTCCTGCTGGCTTTGAAGTAAGCCTCTGTGCTGTGAGAGACCAACATGGCTAGAACTTGGGACAGCTCCTTTAGGAGCTGAGAGCGACCTCTGGCTGCAGCCAGCAAGAAAACAGGGACTTTAGTCCTATAATTCAAGGAAGTGAATTTTGCTCACCACCTGAATGAGCTTGGAAGAAGACCCCAAGCTCCTGATAAAACCACAAGCCCAGCTGACACCCCAAGACCTGATGAGAACCCAGTTAGGCTCTGCCTAGACTTGTAACATAAACTATGAGGTAATAAATTTTTGTTAAAAAAAATTCCCTATCTAGGTAGGTGCCACTTTCCTGGAGTGTCTCCAAGTCCAGGAGCATAAATTCAGGCAAGAACAGCCCCTTGGGAGATACATTATTTACTCTTGGATGTCAGGACTGATGTGTTTTTTCATAGTATAACCTATTAATTATACAGGCCAGTAGCAGCAGATTTTCAGAGAATTGACTCATAATTTTGTGAACCATTCTGCAGAGAAATAGTTTTCTTGGGAGTCACATCCAGCTTTGTAAGAAGCCTTACTTTAGAGAAGATAATATTCCTGGAAACCTACCAGAATAGGTCTTACCCTCCTGGATATAGGATTTCTTTATTTTAAGCAAAATCTTTGCTTGCTTGAAGAAATGAATCTTTCTGATATATGAGGGAGCACACTGGTGTTTTTCTTTTCTGTTGCTTTATTATCTAAGAGTACCTTTTAATTCTTTCTTGTACTGATAAAACAGAAAATACTGAAAAGCGTTCATTTCTATTTGGCACAAGACTTCCTGGGAGAGGAGGACTTAGACCTTTGAATGGGACTGGCCTCTTTCATCCCATGAGACGGTGCTTTGTTGCATGGGACTCTCTTCATTACCTGCATTTCTCGTGGTTACCCTGCTGCTTGGCTTCCATTCTACAGTTTGGGGTTCATCTGTTCTGAGAGGAAAAAGTAAGGTTGGAAAAATTCTTGCTCAGGAAGAACCACTTGGTGGCATTTACTTATACACTTCTAGTATGCAAATTCTTTATTTCAACTCTCAATCATGGTGGAACACTTGTCAAGAAAAGATTGTTCTAGTAATCTTCAGCTGTATCCTCCAGATCATTCTAGATTTTGTGGCTTTTCAATCCAAATCAAAATGGCTGACAAAATTCTACTTTGTGGTTAGCACAGAAGGGGGCTTTAAGGAATCATGTCCATGATCAAGGAAGCCCTAAAATGTGGTGCTATTGGTTTCTACAACTCGGAGTGTCCAGGTTCCCCTGAGAGCAGCGACCAATGAGGGGCAAAGGGAGAAGTGAGAACATTGCCTCTGAGGAAGCACGCCAGATTAGTTCAACGGCCTTTGAAATTCAGAAATAAATCTCTGACTGGGAATCCTTATAAAGTGACTCGGGAAAGTGGAAAGAATACTGGACTAGGATTCCATTCTTTGCTGTTAATAACTGATTGGGTAACCTTGGCCAATTCATAGAACCGTTCTAAGCCTCAACATCATTAGGTATAAGAATGGGTCTTTCTGTTCAATTTCTTTGTCCTCAAAGAGCAGAAACTAGCTGTCACCACCTTAAGCAGAAGAGGATTGTTTGGAAGGTGCTGGGCTGCTCATGGAACATGCAAAGGCTTGAGACCCAGGCTGGAAAAGGACAGGAACAGAACAGGTGTGACTGAAGTCTGTGGAGCAGGAGTGCCTGCCACAGTAGTGAACGTGGTCAGCCTTGGTGGGTTCTTACTCCCCGTTCTACAGTAAATACTTGTCTCTGCTAAGTAGCTACCCAGCTGGGGCTAAGTTTCCCAGCCCTTCTTGCATATAGGTGTGGCCATGTAACCATTTCTAACTAATAGAACCTGAATGGAAATGATGTATGTTACTTCCTGGCCATAGTGTTTCAGAAGCAGGGATGCTCCCTCCATGTTTCTTTCCTCCTCTGCTGGCTGATGCAGATGACTACACCTGGGCATGGTGCTATCAAAGGATGAACCACTGGGAGGAGTTTCAGGAACATCCACCTTGTATTCTTACCCGGGTAGAAATAAAATTTTATTATGCTTGAATTTTTGTACATATATAGATCTATTTCTTACATCAACCAGCATTATCTTATAGGAAATAGGTTCCTTTGGCTAATCTCTGATCTTATTATTCTATGTTTGTTATATCTTCAAAACCCATTGTCTGTCTTAACTTATAGTGGAAAGAGAAGACCAGTCTACATTTCCTGTACTTATCATACCTATAAGAGGACACAAATATATGATTAAAAAATTGACACCCTCAAGATTTATAAATCATCTTCCTAACTTCTTCTACCCCAACTTCCACCCTTTGAGAGACAGTATGGCATAGTGGTTAAGTGTGTAGACTATGGAGCCAGAATGTTTGGATGTAAATATTGCTTCTGTTGCTTACTATTTCTGTGAACTTGGGCAAGTTACTTAACCTTTCTTGTCTCTGTCTCTGAATCTGAAAAATAGGGATAGTAATACTACCTACCTCAGAGGGTTATGAGAATTCAATGAATTACAGTAATCCTCTTTTATATATACATCCTAAGATCCCTACTAGATGCCTGAAACCGCAGAGAGTACTGAGTCCTATATATGCTATATTTTTTCCTATATGTACAAATTTAATTTATAAATTTGGCACAATAAGAGATCAGCACTAATAACCAATAATAAAATAGAACAGTTATAACAATGTAGTGTAATAAAAGTTATGTGAATATGGTCTCTCTCCCTGTCTTTCTCTCAAAATATCTTATTGCACTGTACTTACCCCTCTTCTTGTGATGATGTGAGATGATAAAATAACTATGTGATGAGATGAAGTGAGGCGAATGATGTAGATACTGTGACATAGCATTAAGCTACTATTGACCTTCTGATGGTAAGTCAAAAGGAGGATCATCTGCTTTCAGACCATGGTAGACTGTGGGTAACTGAAATTGCGGGTAAGGGAGCAGGGGGGGACTACTATGGTACAGCTAAGCACTTAGAGTATTTTCTGGCTTGTAGTAGGCACACAATAAATGTCATTTCTTATAATTTTCAGGACTTATTGTTGTGGTTTAGCCTAGGACTCCCAAGAACCTTTGCATTTGTGTTTAGTTCTTTCATGTTAACATCAGGAGAATCCAGGCAGCTTTTACATAAATGGATGATGCCACTGTTAATGGGACAGAGATAAATCTAACACTCAATAAAATGACTGCAAGCACTTAGTGACCTTGTGCATTAGAAATCTAAAAACATGATGATGATAGTTTTATACTTTATAGTGCTTACTATGTGTCAGGCATTGTTTTAACTTCACATATATTAGCTCATTTAATCATCACAGTGACCCTGTGAGGTAGGTATGATCATTTTCCCTATTTTACAGATGGGAAAGTTGAGGCACAGCAAGGTTAAATTGCTCACTGCAGGTCACACAACTAGTAAGTGGCAGAGTTGTTGCTTCAAATCCTGTTAGTCTGGCTGCAGAAGCCATGTGTGGGTCCTGCTCATATTTATCACCTAGTCAAGGGTTTTTAGCACTTCACTCTTTTGTGAAGTCTTTCCAGGTCTGTTCAGGAGGGTTGTTCACTGTTTTTTATGCCAGCCACCATAATATCTTGGACTGTTTTGGCTGCAGTGGGAACCATGCTGTGTTGTAGTTATTTGTTCATGCTTCTGTGAGACCCTTGTGCATGTTGACTAGACTAGTACTTCTCAAACTTCAAAGTGCCAATGAATTGCCAGGGGCTCTTGTTAAAATGCAGATTCCAATACAGTAGGTGTGATAGTTAATTTTATATGTCAACTTGACTGGGCCATTGGATGCACGGATATGTGGTCAAGCACTATTTGTGGGTGTGTTTGTGAGGGTGTGATTAACATTTAAATCGGTAGACTGTGTGTAACAGAATGCCCTCCCTAGTGCAGGTGGGCCTCATCCAATCAGTTGAAGGCCTAAATAGAATGAAAAGGCTGACCCTTCCCTAAGCAAGAGAGAATTCTTCCTGCCTAACTGCCTTTAAACTTGGCCTCCTCCTGCCTTTAGACTGGAACTGAAACATCAGCTCTTCTTGGACCTCGAAACTGCCACCCTTGGACTAGAACTAAACCATTGGCTCTCCAGTTTGCCAGCTCATGCTGTAGGTATTGGAACTTGTCAATGTCCATAATTGTGTAAGCCAATTCCTTAAAATAAGTTCCTGTGTGTGTGTGTGTGTGTGTGTGTGTATCTATATCCATAGCCCCTTTATCTTTATCTCCTATTGTATCTGTTTATCTGAAGAGCTCTAACTAAGACAGTAGGTCTGGGGAGGGACCTGAGATTCTGCATTTCTAACAAGTTTCTAGATAATGCTGATGCTCCCAGGCAGTGGACCACGTTTTGAGAAGCAAAGACAAGACTGTCACGCTCACCTTTCTATCCTGGGTCTCTAATACGGAGTAGGCACCCAGAACATTTCTTTTGACTATTTTGAATTAAGTTTTCTTACCAGGTGAAAGATTCTCTGAAAGGAAATTCAAGGAAATGGTGATAAGACGTGATTTTGAAAGCTGTAATTTCAACTTCAATGTAGTCTAAATTTGACCTAAATTAAGAGAAAAGAGAAAAGAAAATCAGAAAAATGACAAATTGTAAGAGCTAACATCTAGGAAATGGAAAGTAAGATTAATGAGACTGATTGGAACCAATGGAATCTATTAGTGGTTATGCATAGTAAAGATGAAATTAGTTTTAGCACTTGTGGTTTTAATAGCATAGATTTGAAACTACACACTGCCTGTGTATCTTAACATTATGTAAAATTTAGTTCCGTGCATTCATGCACCAAAAGTCATTATAATCATCTGCAAGGATGATAATGTATCCATGAAGTTTGAGCCTGATAACCCTGAGTAGTTTCATGGGTCATTATTTTCTGCTGTGGACATGGTGTAGCCCATTGGTGGTGTTTCCCTCTTGGAACTTTGCTCCTGAAGTTTGGTGACAGTATAGTCAGCTCAACAATTCAGAGTTTGATTTTTGTATGGTGAGTGTTGACAACATGTTTCATCATTGACTTTGTTTTTTCCTAGTAACTAAGGTATATCTACCAGATTCGTGAACCTGTGACTCCTTGGGTTAAAATAACCTCCAGAGGCACATACAAAAGAGAAGTGCTAAAACAACAGCAAAGGGAGACAGTAGGGGTAAGATATACAAATAGACATATACATACAGTCTAAGATGCTGTTGATTTATAAATATCGCTAATGTATGCACTGGTAAAATTTAAAAAAATACACTAAAACATATTATTATGTCATAATAATGTGACATTATTAGATTTTAATATGCATACCAATATCAGAGGTGTCAACATGTGAAAAATGCATATTTTAGGATTTCTGAAATACACACATGTATACATGTGTGTATGTATGGATATATAAATAAATGCACATACTTATTTATACACTTAGATATATAGGCAATATTAAAAGGTATGCCTCTAATATGTTGAAGACCAAACTCTAAATGGGAGGCTACAGATACTCTATGTAGAATGTACGGAAAATATGTTTCCTCTGAGCTAGAATATGAGACCACTAGTGATACTTTTAAGCCCGTTTGTTTGTTCGTTTGTTCATTCATTCATTCATTCATTCATTCATTTAAAGTAGGACCCATGCCCAATGTGGGGCTTGAACTCACAACCGTGAGATCAAGAATTGCATGTCCTACCACTGAGCCAGCCAAGTGCCCCTTAAGCTTATTTTAAATGTTGGGAATGATTGGAATAGAGTCCCTCTGTAATGTTCCTAGGGCTTAACTATTGCAAGCTTTAAAAATAATGCTTATTTTGCCCTGTGAAATTAAGGATCTCCAGTTAGTAAAGAGAATTATAATTCAAATAAAAGCTATTTGGTTATTCATATGAAATATATACTCTATGATATGTCTTCATGCTATCTTGAATTTTTTTCCCCAGACATTTTAGTACAGATCTGCTGCTTTTTAAAATCTTATTTGATCTGAGGTCTTGCTCTGATTGACCCTGTTAATCAAACCAAATTGCCAAGGCTTTCACTGGTGTGACCTTGGTTAAAATTGCAGGGCAAGTTCAGAATTGCTTCATACATACAGAACTCCCAAAAGTTCAATAATGATCTTTAGGGTATGTGGACTTTGTGACAAGTGGAATGGACTTTATGTGAGAAACAATTAAAATTGCATCAATACTCACTAATGTCTTGCATCGAGGGATCAGAATTGTGAAAAAGCTATGAACCCCAGGAGCATGATGGATATTGTAGGGCAACCACAGTTGTCATGGAAAAGCTAATGATCATTATTTTTCATGGATGAACCTTTCATACTGCCAATAAAGCCTTTCAAATGGGTGGACATGTGTCCCTCAGGGAACACATTTAGGCATTGCTAAAATCTGTTTTCTCTCTTCCCTCTCCCCAAAGTCCCTTTAAGAGATTGATTATTTAATCTTGAGCCTTGTTTTATTTCATGTTGATTTCTGTTGATATCTTACATTTGACTTAAGGCTAGCTTATTCACTGCTAAAGCAAGAGATAGAAGAGGATCATTAAGGAGCTACCAAGGTAGCAAGGCTACAGGTGTCAATAACTATAAAATCTCATTTCTTTTAGGACCATAGGCATTCTGCAAAATATTATTATGTAAAGTGCATTTTTTTTGTCTTGAAAAAAGAACCAACACTATTTCAATAATGATAGAGATGGGAGCTAACGGTGCTTGCAGTTAACAGTAATTGAGTGTCTCCTGTGAGCAGGGCACTGGCAACAATCCTATAAGGTAGATTCTGTTACTAGACTGGTTATACAGATGCAGACACTGAAGCACAGAGGTGTTTGATAACTTTTCTGAGTATCAGTCAAGGTCCTGGCAAGAAATACACTCAAACTGGGTAACTGGAGGAGAGTTTATTAAAAGGGTTATTTGCAAGAGTATTGGCAGGGTTTAGAGCAACCAACATAGAGTCAGCATTTCCACTCCTAGGACTGAGGGGATGGGGCCATGGAATAGTTCATGGATCCAAAGCTATATGAAGGGGGATTGCCTGAAAGGATCTGTGGATTTGGGGAGAGAGGTGTTGTTAGGCTCAAAGACTCCGCAGGAAGGGAGCTGGAGAATAGATACCCAACCTCACTCTCCTTCTGCTCTTGGATATCCTGCTGGTGCCTTCCATTGGCTGAATCCCACTGGGAACCAGAGGGCAAAAAAGCCCAATGATACAGCCCCAGTGGCCTAGACTTCTGGGGCACAGAGTTGGAAGGACTATCATCTAATTTCAACACCAGGGCTCCTAACTATTGCCTCGTGACTTCAGGTTGCCTTTCAGAATGAATCTAAGATTTAAAAAAAATCCGTAGAAATGTCTTAGCAGCCCCAAACATCATTTACTCATTCTTTATTATTCACTTAAAATTTCATTAAACTCTCTAGTATTACATAGTTCTGGAAGAACATCTTTCTTTCCCTGGATTGCATGAAGTTCAGATTTATCTTTGGCTCTCAATGACTATGTGTTTTGTTATTTCACTAACCCTGTGTGGAGTGTTCTTTTATTTTTGGAAACGATTCTCCAATAATTATTTTAGCTGAGAAGAGTAAGTTCTTATCTTAAAGTGATCTTTAAGCCAGGTAGATTTGGACGTATTTTGCAGTGTCAAGAAAGTATCTGTTTCTAAAAAAGACAAGAAAATTGCCTTTTAGTGTATGTGTCAAAAAGCCAAATTGTCTGGAGAAAATAATCCTCCTTGTGAACAGGCAGGTAAATGAATAAATGTTATCTATTTTTAAACTGAAATGTGGTTATTTCCATAGATACCTGATTCATAAGGATTAATTATATAGTTGTGTTTTCCAAAGCCATTTGAATTATATATAGCAATGGTATGATAAATTTCTAACTTCTTATTCAAATATTTCACATTTTTCTTTCTAAACTCATTGATGTGCAGTGCCTTAAATAAAAGTTAATAGATTCAGTTTTCCATTTTTATATTCACCTGCCACAAGATATATTTTGGAAATGTATTAGACTTTATCAGTTACAATGCTTTTTATTTTTCTATGGTTGAAAAAAGTATAATGAATACTTTTTATGTTAAGATGGGTTCATATTGTGATGGTGTTTTGACCAGAGCAAGGTATTCTTTGTAGGGAATAGGGAGCCTCAGGTTAATCAGGAGTCTACATCTGGTCGTGGGACATGTGGTAGTCACATTAAACTGGTGGCAGCCAGTTCAATGAATATTCTGCTTAATAGCAGTAATAACTAATAGTAATAACTAACTAGTAATAACTAGTTTCATAGTTGCACACGATTGCATAGGTATCTTCAGCCTGAACTAAAGGATAGATCACTTATATCTGGGAGTGTGATCAATCTGGATCTTTACCAGTGTTTGAGATGTCACAATTGTATATCAAGTATCAGGGAGTTGTTGTTTCTACCTCAGTAAATAATCAAGTTTTCCTACTCTTTTTGCTCGATGATCATTTGTTAGAACATTTGATGGGACAGAATGCACAGCAGCACTTAAAACCCTAAAGACCACATATCTGAATACCTTGACACAAATATTAAGAGAAGGACTATGATCAGACTTTGTAGTCTGCTTCTCAACCAGAAGTCCAGAATGCCCAGATTAAACCAAGAGATTAGATCCTATACCAAATATGAAGAGCCCACAGAACTGGGTGGGGTTATTATGCGCATTACCTATTTTCTTTGTTTGCTTCCTGGATTTTTTTAGTGCTATTAAAGATTCAAGAGAGGTCTGTGGCCATGTAAATACAAAATTCTTACTCTAGAATGGCACAAGTCCCTCTCCAGAGGCCAATATTATATTTCAGGTGGCTCTCTTCTGAACCACTCTGTCCAATTTGTTCTATACGCTTGGTACTATTGTTTAACTTTCCTGCAAATCTCTGAACCATGGCATCTAGGCTTCTTATTTTCATAGCTTCTTTTAAAGCATGATATGAAGACGGTTGAGAATAGAAGAAAGCAATCAAGCATAGGGGCACTTGTACCCCAATGTTTATAGCAGCACTCTCAACAATAGCCAAATTGTGGAAAGAGCCTAAATATCCATCAACTGATGAATGGATAAAGAAATTGTGGTTGGGGCGCCTGGGTGGCTCAGTCGCTTGAGCATCCGACTTCAGCTCAGGTCATGATCTCGCGGTCCGTGAGTTCGAGCCCTGCATCGGGCTCTGGGCTAATGGCTCAGAGCCTGGAGCCTGCTTCCGATTCTGTGTCTCCCTCTCTCTCTGCCCCTCCCCCGTTCTTGCTCTGTCTCTCTCTGTCTCAAAAATAAATAAATGTTAAAAAAAAAATAAATCGTGGTTTATATACACAATGGAGTACTACGTGGCAATGAGAAAGAATGAAATATGGCCCTTTGTAGCAACGTGGATGGAACTGGAGAGTGTGATGCTAAGTGAAATAAGCCATACAGAGAAAGACAGATGCCATATATTTTCACTCTTATGTGGATCCTGAGAAACTTAACAGAAACCCATGGGGGAGGGGAAGGAAAAAAAAAAAGAGGTTAGAGTGGGAGAGAGCCAAAGCATAAGAGACTCTTAAAAACTGAGAACAAATTGAGGGTTGATGGGGGGTGGGAGGGAGGGGAGGGTGGGTGATGAGTATTGAGGAGGGCACCTTTTGGGATGAGCACTGGGTGTTGTATGGAAACCAATTTGACAATAAATTTCATATATTGAAAAAAAAAGTTAAAAAAAAAAAAAGAAAGCAATCAAGAATTTCCCTGAGCAGTTATGATTTTAGTTCTTATATTAGGGCTCACTTTTTCTCCTTAGGCACAGTTTCTCCTAGAGCACAAACTGATGGGTCAGAATGGGCCTTGGGTGATGTTAGGGACAATCCTGAAAGCAAGCATTAGTTCATAAAAGTAAGATGTTCCTTTTGAGTTATGGGAAGTAGTCAGTAGGCTTTTCTTCCACAAATACAATACTAGTCTTTGGGGGCTGCACAATGATCTGATTTTGGCCAAGGTACTCCTAAAGAGTTACCAAATAGTATTGTAACATTTAAGTGCCACCCATAAGGTAGAGTTAAGCATCACACAGTGAAATTTGTAGTATCAAGGGAATTAGATAGGTCTGAAGCAAAATTAAAAAAAAAAAGCTAACATGTCATGTGTGTAAAATCTGTGAAAGGGAGACAGCTTCCAAATGCACACCAACTTAATAAACCACAACTATCTAAGCAGTGAATACATTCCCAGAAAATAAAATATTTTTTTCCCTTGAGAATTCATTTATGCTTTCAATTAATTTGGGGCTTTTTGAAATATGTCAGGCATTGCATATGTTGCAAAATAATTGTCTAAGACCTTGTTTTTCCTTTTTTATCATACTGGAAATAATTAGTATAGCCAGTGAACCCTACACCTAATGCAAGATCCCTCATGAGTATTTCTACTGCTTTGTGACTCTGATACTTGTTCCTTTCCCAATCCCCTTTGTGAACATCTGGTTGCCCAAGTAGTTCAGAATCCTGGAGAATACTTGTGTGGGTCTGCGCCCTGTGAAGCTGTATGGGTATTCATATACATGTTGCTCATTATTTGGGAAATGGAATTGATAGTAGGGGAGGTGTTAGAAGGTGGAGGAGGGACAGTAAAAGGACCGCCCCTCCCCCTGACTGAGAAGGCACTTTGAGACGAGTGAAGCAGCTGCTCCATACTGTTTACACAGTTTGTTCAGGGTAACTTACTGAGGGGCGGGGGGTGGATCGGCTGACAGTGATCTAGGTGCTATGCAGCTATTCTCTTCCCTGAAAAGTTCAGACCTTAATCCATAGCTTTTATAGATTGAGGGACAATGTGGTGAAGTCAAGGGTACGTTCTTTCCTAAAGTGGCACCATCTTTGTGCCAGAGGGAAGAAACTGTGTTATCTCTACCAGTCACGCAAAGTGGTGCCATCCTTGTGCCGGAGGGAAGCTCAGAGCAACTTTTCCATTTCCCAGTTAGCGTATACATTAACCTCCAAGGGGCTTGGAGCACATAGCCCTGAGTAAGGTTATTGCGCAGACATGAACAAGATGGAGGGCCAAAGATGGAGTGGGTGTTATCAGCTCTCCTACATTCCACCCCTGGCATCCTATGGCTCGTATAATCTTTACATGCCATTCTTCTGCAGGGACCCTCGAGCCAGATATCGGGAGATGACTTGTATCCCTATGCCACGAGCAGCAATATAAACAGCAGCATGAGATTAACATACTTATAAAGCAAGCAGCAATGTGTAGAACTATGGTTTCTCATTGACCCGGTAAAGAGGTCCTTTCTGTAGACCCAGCAGTCAGAACGATTGTTAATTTCAGGGTAAGACGTGGCCTATGACCGGAAGATGTTTTCTGACACCACAGGAAGGGACATCAGCAATGTGAGGCTAGGGGCAATAAGAGATGTTTTACAGGCAATAAATATGACAAAGATGAGGGTGCCTGGGTGGTTCAGTTGGTTAAGCGTCCGACTTCGGTTCAGGTCATGATCTCATGGTTTGTGAGTTCGAGCCCCACGTCAGGCACTCTGCTGTCAGCATAGAGCCTGCATCAGATTCTCTCTCTCTGTGTCTCTCTCTGCCCCTCTTCTGCTCACACACACTCTCTCTCTCAAAAATAAACAAACATTAAAAAAGTAATAAACTGAATCTATTGATTACCCACCACACACAAAAAATGTGACAAATATTCATTTAGCAACAACACGGTAGTGGTTTGGTCCCCATGAGCTAATACCACCCCTGGCTGTTCACCATTCCTCATTCTTGGATGATGGGGGCAATGGCCACTCTAGCTACTTCTTGCTGAAAAGGGGCACAGATCAGGATTTGAGGAACGAAACTGCCTTGCATCCAACCGCAGTTATTCCCTAGTACCAAGCTGAGACCCCATCCTTCTAGTGCTGGTGTTTTTAGAACTCTAATGTATAGTCTTAACAGCTTATTCCACATTTCATAATGAGGGGAATTACATCAGTTCAGTTGAACAGTTGTCTCATTTCAGGAGGCGGTCTTGCAGGAGGGTGCTCAGAGTCGGGTCTATGGTGTACAAGATATTAGGTAGAAAATTCAGGATCCTGCCTGGGTTTGTAGGTAAACAACATTCAAGGACAGTTAATCAGAACTAGAATCTAATACCCATAATAGTGTGTCACCAAAACAAATTTTTTTTTTCCTGTCTAAAGCCACTTTCATTTCCATCAAAAGTAGCCAAATTAAGACTAAGTTGGTTGTAAAACAAGTCCAATTTTAACAAGCTTGGCATAATTATTTACATAAGTGAAGCAAGAACAGTGACTGGCCATTTAGGCTTTTTTAAGTTTGCCTTGCTGGAACTTTTCATAACAAAGTTCAAATTGAGCTTTTAAGAGCCTTTGAAGGCTAGGTGCTAAGCCAAACACTTATCATCAGAGTCACTTAGAATACCTACAGATTTGGGTTACTTCCTCTCTTCTCAAGGTCCTCCAAATATCCTGAGGTTCCTGAGCCTGGCAGGAAGTGACCTTTGCTCCCCTGGTAAGCCTCCTGGGAACCCTGTAAGCAAGATACCAGGATGATTTTTTCCAAGGGGCTTCACTGGCCTCATAAAGTAAATCTTGGTTCCTTAAATCTGTCTTGTCATATCTGAGCCTATGTACATATGTCTCAAATGTAACATTCCAGTCAAAGCCTTGGTAATATAACCAGTGTTTTTAATGGTATCATGTTACAAGAAGAAGAGATTCTTATTGAACTTATGCAAATAACTATAACTGATTTCTCTTATGATGGAGTCTTTTGGTTTCATATAAGTCAGCCACCATAGCAGCTACTGTAGCAATGGGCTGATTAATCATAGGTGCAAGGATAGATACTTAAGTCCCATACCAGGCTGACTATGAGAAATGGTCTTTCATCCTCTGGTATCCCACAGCTGTAACACCCAAGCTGCTAAACTTTCTCAGTTCTTTTGTTTCCCCCACAGTTTTGGACAGGATATCTAGCAATTCCTTAGGCATTTTGGTGGCATCCTTACACTCAGACGCTGGTCCAAAATGCTCAAAAAACCTGGTCAAATCTCCCCACAGGGAGGTGGCTGACCAGCTGGGGATTTCCTCCATAGACAATGGGCTTCCCTCTACGGACAATGGGATTTCTCCTGAGGATGGTGAGCTTTCCCCTAACACGGTTCTTTTACCCATGCTTGTTTCATTTTTGGTCTCCTGGCTGGCTCACCAGTTGTTAGAAGGTGGAGGAGGGATAGTAAAGTATCCTCTAGATTAAGAAGGCACTTTAACACTGAAAAACAAAGCAAGCTACTCCATACTATACACTCCATACACAGAGTGTTATTCAGGGTAACTCACTGATGAGAGGGATCAGGCAGATAATGATCTAGGGACTATACAGCAGTGTCTCTGCAAAGTCTGGACTTTCAGCCTCAGCTTTTATAGATCTAGGGGCATTATGGTGATGTCAAAAGGTAGTTATCTGAAACGATGCCATCTGTGTGTTGGAGGGAAGCTCACAACAATCCTTCCTGCATTCTGGTTAGGGCATACACTAACCTCCAAGGGTCCTGGAACACATAGCCCTGAGGGAGGAGGTCATTGCATGGACACAAACAAGGTGGGGGGCCAAAGATGGAGTCAGTGTTGTCAGCACTCCTACAGGAGGGCAAAGAGAGATCAAGTGAAGAACATGGGAAGATCTAAGATGTTTTCACAATGCAGCATTGAATCGTAGAAAGGAAACTAAGGCCTTGGGACAGCAATTCTGTTTTTTAGGACATAGCTCACATAAAGCAGTCTTTGACCTACCTAAGAGTATTTGGCTATATTTTGATGTGGTCTTAGATGAAAGTATCTTGGGTTGAGTTATAGCTAGAGAACCTTGTGGACTTAAGAGTTGGCTGAAGGAATATCACGAGGACATATGAAGATTACCTCTTAGCCAACAGTGGTCATTTCTTGTCTACTTGCTCTGTGCCAGGAAATGTGCTAAGTGATTATGGCATTTTCTCCTTTAACCCTTATAACAATCCTATGAAATGGCTCTTAATAGTAGTCTTATTTTACAGATGAAAAAATTAAGGCTGAAAACTTAGAAGCTGAGCTTGGAAAGCTTAGGTAGCATGTTCAAGGATGTACAAACAGAAATACGGTAATGCTCATGTTTGAAGACAGGTTTCTCTGACTCAGTAAGGTATTTTAATACAATAACAATTTAAGCATGTAAGTAATTGCGGGAGAAGCCTCTATGAGACCTGAAAGTGAATGTCAGTAGTTTTGCGCGGTAGGGGTGCCTTGGTGGCTCAGTCGGTTAAGTGTCCAACTCGTAATTTCAGCTCAGGTCATGATCTCATGGTTCTTGAGATCAAGCCCCACATTGGGATCTGTGCTGAGAGCATGGAACCTGCTTGGGATTCTCTCTCCGCCCCCCCCCCCCCTTTCTTTTTGCCCCTTCCCTACTCATTCTCTCTCTTTCTCTCTCACTCTCAAAATGAACAAATAAACCCTAAAAAGTAATTTGGCATGTTCGATAGGGTCCCTAAGCTCCTAGCATGTTTGCAGTGGTGTTGGAGAAGTACCAAGTGGGTCTTCTGGGAAAGGGAGGTTTTAAATACATAATTGGGGAATTTTCATTTAGTGGCTAAAATTCCTCTGGGAGTCCTTTGAAGAGCTGATGTCTAAATGGAGAACAATGAAGGACAGTTGTGACCCCAAAGCCAAGTCAAAGTATTTTTAATCTAGGAAAAGTAGAATCCTCTCTTAGACCTTTGGAATAGATCAACAAGCAGAATTTGTAGGAAGTGAGAGGCATTTATCAGTCCTCAGAAACTGCAGGTAGGTGGGAGTGGAGGTCTCCTGATACTGAGGCTTATGGTTGGAGAAACCCAAATTGAAGTTTTTTAAGTGTAGGTCACAGAGCAGGGTTTGTATTTCAGACCATAAGGAATCTATTATACTTTGGGAGTCTCCCAGCCCTTCTTCTGAAGTATATAGGGATGACTCTGACTTAGGGAAAGACCCTCTTGTGAAGAACATGGGGTTGTTGTTACTAGAAACTTTGGGAGTCTACAC
Organism: Panthera uncia; assembly: GCF_023721935.1. NCBI lineage: Eukaryota > Metazoa > Chordata > Mammalia > Carnivora > Felidae > Panthera > Panthera uncia. The sequence continues at coordinate 65,663,449 of NC_064811.1, read as the reverse complement.
TTCCTGTATATTTCTATCATCTTGAGAGTTAGGAGGGGAAATCAAAGCAATGGGAGTGCTACCAGTCATAGCATTTCATGTCATCTGTCATTTTAAGGAAACATAGGTTTTATCATTTGGGATTCATCTTATATTCTCCAACTAATTAAACAGGAAAATTAGAAGATCAGTATCTACATTCCAAAGAATCCTGTAATTTAAAGAAAAAATTCACAGTACAATTTTTTTACATAGAGTTACTCCCTGGGCATTAAAGTACACATTTATACGGCATTAATTAATTCAAAATGATTAGGGAGAAAGGAACATAGATGTGAAGAGTTCGGAGCCACTATCAATTGGAGATCAGTCAGAAATAAAGATACATATCTCTAAGGCAAAATATGAGTCAAGAGGAAAGCTGGATTTTATTTACAGACATTCTATTCACTGGCATAGCTTCTTAAGCATACTTGTGCTGGTTTTGTATAATGCTGTTGCTGACCACCTCTATTCATCTTGGTGTTTCTATATGGCTGATTCCACAAACTGTTGTCAAGAATAGGAAGTCAGCTTTCAGTGACCATACTATAAGGATCCCTTTCTTGAATAGAAAGGCTTGCCCCTAAGATAGTCATAGATCAGTTATATTTTTTTATAATTTCAAATCAGCATTCAGTATTGACAACCTGTGTCGTAGAAAAATAATGGTGCCCTGCTTATATATAATCTCTGTTTGTGAAATCTCTGCATAGGATTCTGTATAGACAAGTGCAGCGTTGTGTCTGGAACTTTGTATTTCTTGTATTTTATTCATTTATAAATAATACAAAGGCTATCCAGGATCTTATTTCTTTTTATCACAACCATCCTTCTTTAGACCAGTATAATATATGACTGTGGAAAGAGAAATGGAATTAGTCCCCACATTTTTGAACCCCCTTTGCTTATTAAGTGTCACAAAATAAGACATGAAAAACAAAAGAAACATGAAGGTAGAAATGCTTTTAACTGAAAAATAGGTGAAATAACTAAACATTAAGGTAAGTACTCATTGATTTACCAAATATTACATTCAAAAGGCAATCTGCCTGCTTGACTTCTCTCCTGAGATGCCTCACAAACTTTTCAAAAGTCTGTATTCTAAATGGAGCTCTACATTTTCTTCTCTGAACCTGTCCCCCTCCCCCCCCCATCTCCAGTTTCCCCAATTTCCACAAGTGTTCAGGCTGGAACTCTATGAATTGCTCCTGATACACCTCACACTCATTTTACAAGCAAGTTCTGTTGACACATACGTACAAGCAAGTGATTCTGAAATGTCTTTAGTCCATCTGCTTTATCCACAGACATGGCCATTTTCTTTCTTTCTTTTTTTTTTTTTTTAATGTTTATTTATTTTGGAGAGACAGAGCACAAGTAGGGGAGGGGCAGAGAGAAAGAGAGGGAGACACAGAATCTGAAGCAGGCTCCAGGCTCCTTGCTGTCAGTGCAGAGCCTGATGCGGGGTTCAAACCCATGAACCATGAGATCATGACGTGGGCCAAAGTCAGACACTTAAGCAACCAAGCCACCCAGGTGCCCCCATTGCCATTTTCTTAGTACAAGACATTCTTTTGTTCACCTGAACTACTGTATTAGTATGCTAACTGGCCTCTTGTCTTTAGCTTGTGTATCCTCCTATTATCCACCCAGAGATAGGAAGGATTTAAAAAAAACCATCAGACCATTTTTGCTCCCTGGTTATAATTCATCAGTACCTTCCCATTGTACTTGGAGCAAAATCTAAAATCCATATAAAGTCTACACAAAGGGCTACAAAGTCTTGTATGATATGCCTTCTGCCTCCTTCTTCAACCACGCGGTTTCTGTTCTTTAGCCAGCACTGATCTGTTTGTTGAACACATTGTGTACTCTCTGCCATAGGACTCTGCTGCACCTCTGAGTGCCCAGTATTCACATAGCTCTCCCATTTTCCATCCTGTAGGTCTTGGCTCAAATGTCACTTCTTCATAGGGTCCTTGCCTCATAGGTTTCTCTTGTTATTTTCTTTCTGAGTTTCTTATTTCATTTATAATACATAATACAAATTTGTAATTATTGTTTATCTGTTTGCTTATGTATTTCTTTCTTCCCATTCCATATGTAAACTCCATAGAACAGAGACAATTACTTGTAAACAAGTTCCTTGCCCAGGTCTTGCACACAGTAGGTAACCAGTAAGTAGTTGTTGAGAGAATCATCTTAGAATTCACTGCCCCACAGAAAATTTGAAAATAATAGTTGATTTCCCAGGCACCCCATAAAAGTTTACTTATTTCAAGGATGCAATTTATCCATGGCTCTGGGATTAGCAGCCTGAGTTATGGGTTCTATGGATTCATAGCAGGGGCTATGCAGTGGGATTCAGGAAAAGGAGAAGGAATGATTTGCTCTCACTTTCTTACATACAGATTTAGCTGTAAGCTCAGTTATGAAACTGAGAAAGTTTGTCTTCAGCATCTTTATACTTCCTTTCCTGAAGACTTTATTTCAGCTGCTGTAAGGGGCAGAAATCCATTCAGGAAAGGCCAAGAAAGAGGAGATTAGATAGTGGGTAACCAAGGATAGGAACTCGATCTCACAGAAATAGGAACTGGGAAGCCAGTGAGACATACAAAATATCCCCAAATGGCATGATTGACAAAGTAAGAAGAGAACAAGGGGAGAGTAGAGGTAGAGGCCAAGGGAAGAGATTCAGGAGAACAGAGATGTTAGTGTCAGGAGCTGCAGAATGGTCAGGTAAATGAGGACTGCAATTTGGCATTTAAGAAGATCATGATGACTGGGGTATAGAGCAAGGTGGCAGTTGGTGGGGGGGGGGGTCTGAGATACAGAGTAGTAGGCAGTTACCTCCCAATTTCACCTAGAGCTGATCCTGCACAAAGGAGTCTCATTTAGGTCTGTTTGAATACTTTGTTAGCAGCTCTTGGAAAGGGTTTGTTGAAGAAGGAGGTTGAAGCTCTTGGCTTAAATGAAGGTTCTGGATTATTTATGGATTTAATTTATCCCTGTGATCCATGTCCCCAGTTGACACAGACTATTAAGAGCTAGCTGCATTCTTTTCTCCTTGAAAAAGTAGGAAGAATATTTAATCATAACTGCGTTGCACTAATACAGATTTTAATAAAACTGGGCTGAGCTAGGACTGGGAAATTGCATAAGTGATTGGAGAGCGAACGTTCCTCTGGGTGCACTCTGTGCACTGGCATAATTCTTAGGATTGAAATACAGTATTTAATCCAAAGAGAACACAGCGTTTTCATAAATGCAGTTTAAAGTGCATGTGAACACATGCAGCACACATGAACAGAATATTCTGGGAATTTTAAGCCTCCCTATAACTTGGGTAAAACTTAAAAGCACATCTGTGATGAATTTGATAGCATGTTCATTTAAATTAGTTTACTTTCTGTGGAAATCAAGGTAACGACTATTGACTGAACCCCTCCACCCCTTGTACATACTCAGTCTTTCTTTGAGTGTAAGAGAGAGGGCCTGAAGAATTATTGCCATCTGGAGCTTAGAGATCATCTTGTACAGCTTCTCCATTTTGCAGTGAAGCAACCGGGGGGATGGCTAACAGAGGAGAAATGACTTGTCCAAGGTGCCTAACTGTTTTAATGCCAGAGCTAGGAAAAGAACTGAGTTTAGGGTACTTGCTATAGGGCAGAAACCACATTACTACTAATGTTAGCAATAAAAAAGCGCAATCCTACCAACTCTTCTAACTCCTCTCTAGATAAATATCTCTAACCCTGCCGGAGTTTTCTTTCCAAAAAGAAATCCAATTATGCAATTCCTACTTATGTAAAAGTCTTTAATGGCTCCCCACTGCCTATGGGGCAAGGTCCACACTCTTTTGAATAATAGCCAGAACCCTACCTATTTCTATGGTCCAATGTAACTACCTCCTGCCCTTCAAGCTCTGCCTTTCAGACTTAGCATCCATGTGCGGTCACAGAATCATAGCCTCATACTTTTTCACAGTCTCTGCCTGAGATTCTTAACCTTCTTCCAGTGCTTCACATTGCCTGTTTATCTTCCAGACTCAGCCTAAGCACCACTACCTCCCAGGAGCCTTCCCACACCTTCTCCCTTTGTGTTCCCTTTCTACGATTTTGCATTTCTGTTAGAATACATGCCACATGGACATTATTTACTTGTATGTATGACCATTGCACTAGGGAATCCTTGAGTTCAGAGAGAATATCTTACCATGTTTACATTCTGAGTGCCCAATGCCTGGAATGTCTAGGTGCTCAGTAAATGCTTATGGAATTGAATCAAACAACAGCAACAACACATTCAGATAGTTGTGACCCCCTAGTAGAAAATTTAGGTAAGATTATCTGTGAGCCCTTACATTTGAAACTGCCCTACTTTGTCCACCTCTTCCATCTATTGTCTATAACCTTACAGAGAATTTGGTTGAGTTGCTGTTCCCCAGGGATACTGTCTGCGTTTATTGCTTCCCCATGCCCTGGTAAGTGGCATTGACCCTGCTTGGCAAGCCCATCCTCCTTGTTTATTTAGAAGTTACTGACTACCTGTATGTCTGATATTGTACTGGTCTTTTTACCTGTCCAAGTAGGACTCTACTATTCAGGCTATCCAAGTCTTACACTTGTGTCTTCTGACCAATGGTCTCAGCCCTCTTTACTATGTTAGCACTTCCTATAGGTACTGTGTATTTGACATGTGATAATATGTACTACCTTCTTTGGTTTTTTCATTCCGGGCATATTGACCTACCCAACTAAAATATGACTCTTGAAGGTAAGAACTGTATCTTCAGCTCCTAATTTTATGAATCACCTTGGTAGTTGTTGGCCAATGGTTGAAAGGACTAAGGGAACTATTTTCTAGTGAAACTCTAATTTTTTTCAATGTAGCTTTTATTTTATATTTTAAGTATTTTGCTTGAATGTTTCTTTTGCTACATAGATTCCAGCAAAGGATAGTCTAGTATCGGTCAGTATTTTTTCATCGAGTACCCAGCACTCTCTAAGATCTATTTTTATTGAGATGTAATTGATAAATTACATTGTATTTGTTTCAGGTGTACGACAATGATTTGATATTTGTATATATTATGAAATAATCACTGCAGTAAGTCTAGTTAATATATATCACCATACATGGTTACAAAATTTTTTTCTTATGATGAAAACTTTCAGTGAATAAGTGCCTACTATGTGTTTTCTACTCTCTAAGCAACTTTCAAATCTGCAATATAGTATTATTAACTATAGGCATTATGCTGTCCACTACATCCCCATGAATTATTTATTTTATAGTTGGAAGTTTATACTTCTTCTTTTTTTTTCTTTCTTCTTTTTTAAAAGTTTATTTATTTTGAGAGAGAATGTGAGTGTGCACAGGGGATGGGCAGAGAGAGAGGGAGAGAGAATCCTGAGCAAGCTCTATGCCATCAGCACAGAGCCTGACATGGGGCTTGAACTCATGAACCCTGAGGTCATGACCTGAGCCGAAATCAAGAGTCAGACGCTTGGGGTGCCTGGGTGGCTCAGTCTGTTAAGTGTCTGATTTCAGCTCAGGTCATGATCTCGTGGTCCGTGAGTTTCAGCCCTGGGTCAAGCTCTGTGCTGACAACTCAGAGCCTAGAGCCTGCTTCAGATTCTGTCTCCCCCTCTTTCTCTGCTCCTCCCCTGCTTGCATGCTTGCACTCTCTCTCTCTCAAAAACAAACAGACATTAAAATAATAATAACAATAATAATAATAATAATAATAATAATAAAAAGCCAGACGCTTAACCAACTGAGCCACCCAGGTACTCTGGAAGTTTATACTTTTGAACCACCTTCACCCGTTCCCCCCACAGACTGCGGCAACCACTAATCTCTTCTCTGTATCTGTGAGCTCGGGCTTTTATTTTGTTTTGTTTCCTTTTGTTTAGATTCCACATATACTAGTGAGAATATTTAGTGAGGCAAATAGTATTTGTCTTTCTGTGTATGGCTTCTTTCACTTAGCATTATACTCCCAAGGTCCATCCCTGTTATTGCAAATGTCGGGGTTTCCTTCTTTTTTATGGCTGAATCATATTACGTGTGTGTGTGTGTGTGTGTGTGTGTGTGTGTGTGTATGTATGTATGCATAACACATGCACACCACATTTTCTTTATTCATTTAGACCCTATGATTTTGCTACTGGAATCACCTGAGTGTGTTTGTGATGATGCTATGCAAGAAGGCAGGTCCGGATGGCTGTGGTCAGGGATTCTGGAATTGAAGAGTGACTTTTGGAAGCATAATTGTCTGAGTTCATTAAAAGTAAATCTCCCAGATGGGAAGACTAGATCATGTAAAGATTTCCTCAAAGTGCAGTGATTTATAGAATTAATACAATAGCAATTAAAATCTGGGATAGAGAGAAGAGTTTATCTGAGAGAATAAATAAAATTTACAAAGGAGTTTCTTTTTTTTTTTATTAAAAAAAATTTTTTTTAACGTTTATTTATTTTTGAGGCAGAGAGAGACAGAGCATGAACGGGGGAGGGTCAGAGAGAGACGGAGACACAGAATCTGAAACAGGCTCCAGGCTCTGAGTAGTCAGTACAGAGCCCGACGTGAGGCTCAAACTCACGGACAGTGAGATTGCGACCTGAGCCAAAGTCGGATGCTTAACCGACTGAGCCACCCAGGGGCCCATGGAGTTTCAATAAAAGTGTATTTGAGAGGCTATTTCTATCAGATTTTAAAGCAAAAAAAGTTGTAATAATTAAAATATTTTAGTACTCATCCACAGATTGGAAAATAAATTACTATTTTGTTGATTTGATGTCTGTGTGTATGTTTCATATAATGTATATGTAAAAAATGCCTATAACCAGTACCACCCTGCTCCTAGTCTTTCTTGGAGCTAGCAGTGGAAAAAGCCTTGCATATGCCTTTCCTTCTCCCCTTCCCAGAGGCAGTAGGAAAAGAAACTGGATTATCCCAAAATAAAAGCATTGGGAAGTGTGTCACAAAACCATGGCCCTTTCACATAAAAAAATTTTAACTATATGATTCCAGAGATAACATAAAAACAGTGGAAAGGGCCAGATTTTTTTCCCTGTAAATATTGTTGAAATGACCAAGTAGCAATTGGGAGGGAAAATCAGTGCAAACCATCTAATAAGATAAATACCAAATGAAACACATAAAAATAGAACCATAGTCCAGCATGAAGAAAGTGATTTCAAGAGTTATCAAACTCTAGAAGGGATATATATTTTACAAGCTTGGGGTTTAGGCAGGGGCTTAATGGTGACTTCATAGCACATAGAGGCCTGTAGTAATTGTACTGACTCTGTCCAGCACCGTGTCCCTAACAGCATCTGGCACATAGTAGGTTCAGTAAAAGCTTGCAGAATGTGGGTGTGCATGGATGTTTGAGGCAATGTGTAGACCCTTCCATCTGATAAAGTGTGAGAGTTCTCTGTGTGCTTGTTCTCGTCTTGGCTCTCTGAACCCTGAAGAGAGGAGATGAAAAGACCCCACAGGGCCATCAGGCACCACTTCTGCTGCTTGAGGGCTGTGCTGTTCTTGTTCAGTGGGATGAAGGTGCAGACAAGGAGGAGATCCTGGAACCATAGAGAAAAAATAAAGCTCTCTCAAGGATATAGGATAGGGAGTGGGTTGAGGGGGAGACTTAGTGAATTTCTAAATGCTCTTTAAGTGATCTCAATCCTCTTCCTCTTTTGTGGCGGCAAATAAAATGATTGCCTCTCCTGCATCATGTCTTTCTCTATGTACAAAATAGCTAATAGAGGGCTGCAAACTGAAAAAAGAGTTCCTTCTTCTGGATTTTTGTTGGTTTTATAACTGCTTGAATACAGGGATCAATAAATAGACTCGTTGCACTATAGTAACGCCTTGTTTACTTGTCTGAGTTCCTTCCAGAAGGCAGGCCTTTGTCTGTTTGATTCACCAGTGTATCCTCTGCACTAAGCTTATGCCTATTTTAGAGTAGAAACTTGAAAATGTGTGTCAAATGAATGAATAAGGGCCTACTGTGTGCCTTCAGAGAGCTGTAAGTGAAGACCTGTAAGACACAGCCTTTGCCTTGGAATTTATCATGTAAAAATATCTGGTCTTTATTAGTGTTTTCCTTGGGGCGCTGTGTTTTCAAGGAATGCTCAGTGTGTGAATTCTACACCTTAATTAGCTTTGGAGACATACGGATCCAGAATACATTATAATCATTTGTCTCGGCCTTATTCGTGCACTGGGTTCATCATTGTTTTATTTTGAGCACAGCTCCTTCTTCCCCTCTCTACTGTAGAGTTATTAATAGTAATCGGAGCTTCCCGGTGTCAGTCAGCGGCATGCTGAAAGGGATGTTCAAAAGAGATAGGAAGGATTCATCTCCCAAGTAATTTGTATGCCAGGGAGTACCACTCCTTAGAAATCCTGTTCTCTGTAGCTGACACGGTTCACGAGAGGGCTGGCGTGGAGCAGTGAGCCACGGCAACCAGAGTAGACAGGGAAAAACTGGAGCCTAGAGCTAAAGCCCTCCCCTATCCCGGGGCTGAACAGGTGCTAAGGGGGGTTGCCTGGTAGAGGCACCAGCTGGCTGTGGGAAGAAAGAACAAGGCAGATCGGCGGACCAGGGAACCCAAGTGATCACAGGGCGGTCCTAGCAGAGGCTCTGAATGTAGAAAGCAGATAGCAAAGCATATGGGAGATGATTAAGTGGAGTGGTTGAGAAGGGCAGCTTTTGAAAGCAACCCAAGTGTCTCTCAGTGGATGAATGGATAAGCAAAATGTGGTGCGTACATACCGTGGACTATTATTCAACCTTAGAGAGGGAGAAAATCCTCATATGTGCCACAGCATAGATGAACCTCGAGGACATCATGGTAATGAAATAAGGTGGTAACAAAAAGACAAATACTGTATGATTCCACTTACTTGAGGTTCCTCAATTAGTCAAATTCAGAGACAGAAAGTAGAATTGTGGCTGCCAGCGGCTAGGGGAGTTGGGGAATGGGGAACTGTTTAATGGGTGCAGAGTTTCAGATTTGCAAGATGACAAAGTTCTGGAGATTGGTTGAACGATATTGTGAATGCAGTTAACATTATTGAACTGTACACTTAAAAATGGGTGGTACGGTAAATTTTATGTTATATGTATTTTACCATAACTGAAAACTTAAAAAAAATCAGAGATAAAATAAAGAAAACAAGAAAGGGGTCTTTGAACACAAACTGAGTCCAAATCCTGGCACAGACACTGACTAGATGAGTGCCTTTGGGCAAATCAGGTAACTTCTTTGGGCTTTGGTTTTCTTTTTAATATAGGGGTGACAGTTATAGTACCTATTCTTTCGGCTTCTTGCGAGGATTAAATGAGATACCGTATGTAAAGTCCATGGCACTTAAAAGAGTGCAATGGTGTTCGTTTTCACCATGATTATCAGGAGAATGTGTAACAGTTCAAGTATATAAGCAGGTGGTTTGCTTTAGGATGTCTGTGAGCATTCTATGGGCATGGAGTTCCAGATTCAGATTGAGGGACATGACTTCAGTTTGTAGTGTGACCTATAAAAAGCAAGGTATAGCCCCATGCCAGGGTCAACAAATACTTATGGAGTACATACTAGCGGCCAGGTGCTGCTTGAAGGGTAGGGAGACAATAACGTGATCTCACTCACAGTATGGTGGGTATGTTGTCAAGTTTTTAAGGTGAAAATCCAGTTATTTTATCTGGATACATGATAGGCACTTAGTATTAGGTATATTACAGAAGCCTGGTCAGTTAATAGAATTATGGCACCGCAAGACAAGGATTGGATTTACAACTAGAGTAACTTTACGTATTGAGATTTTTCCATTTGCCAGTGACAGAAATCGCAAGTCAACATAGCTTGAGCACAAATTTTAACGTACTGCTTTACAAATGGAAAATCTGGTAGTATACCTGACTTCAGGCGTGGCTGGACCCAGGTGTTCTAATGATGTTGGAAATCTATCTCTTAGCGAGTCTTCACTCTGCTTTTCCCTGTATTGGCGTCATCCTTAGGCAGTTCATCATGATGGTGGTAACACAGCCAGTAATGCTGCTTGGTTTCTATTCTGTCAACTTAACCCTCCTGTTCTTCCTCTTTCTTTTCCTTTTCTTTTTCCCTTTTTTTCTTCTCTCTTCTGAACTATTCCATCCAAAAAGCCATTAAGTGGGACTGAGCAAGCTAAGAGTCTTTGCTGGGGGGCAGGGGTGGGAAGCTGTGGTGGCACAGAGCAGGGTGTTCGAGCCCAGCAGGGGTGAGAAGGGTGCCCACATGGGAGTGATGAAGCCCATTTTGGGTAAGGAGAGCATTCCAGCAGAGGGTGATCTTGGCAGCGCATCCTGGGAGAAGGGCTGCTCAGTGTTTTGTGTCAAAGCCTGTGTGAGGTGAGGATAGTAGTCAGTGCAAGTTGTTGGAGATCAGGAAGGATGAGGAGCATGCTCACAATGGAGGGCCTGGCGTGGAGCCCAAGGCGGGTGAGGAGGGTGCCTGTGAAAGGGGATATCCCAGAACAAGGTGTCAGAGCCTGAGAAGGGTGAGGGGGCTCTCCCTGTAGGGTGGAGTGGCTTGGGAAGAGGTGTGCAAGTCCAGGCGCATAGCGTGAAGGGCTTTCACAGGGGAGCCAGGTTCTCACTGTGAGAGAAACGTGTTTCAGATATGAAAGGGAGAAAAATAAATGCAACCCTGTTAGATTGGATTGAAATTTTATTTTTCACTCTCTGATCAGTAGGTAGATATAGATAAATAGATAGATGTAGAAACAAATATAAATGTAAATGTGTATGTATATGCGGTAGTGGTGTGTGTGTATCTATGTACCTATGTTTCTAGATACTATTATTCACTAAAAGAAGCCAGGGATTCCTGGGGAAATAGTTGAGTGAAGGGCTGGGGCAGGGAAGACCCAAGTTGAGCCTGGAACATTTTGTGCATGAAAGCAAGGAAGGGCTAAAGAATGCGAGACATACGTTAAAATGACTCAGGAGCAGTGTAAAGGGCTCCCACTGGCCACACATGGGACAACTTGAGCTTCAAAATAAATAATGATAGCAACAGGTTAGTGCCCACTGAGTAAAATCAGGGAAGCCTGAGTTGAAATTGACACAAATTGAAAGTTGATGGCTGTGAAAAACGGATATGTATGTACTATCATCGCAAACTGTTTACTAATTACAATGGGAAAGGAATGTGGAGGTGACGTCTCCTAACAAAAGACTGAAGTGCTGGTATTAGAGGTGTCCCATAGTCCCTCCAGGTCCACTTGTGACGTCTTCTTTCTGCTCCTCCCAGGGAGGCTGGCCTCTACTGACCTTCACTCCCTTGTCCTCTGGTTTCTACTTGGGTTTGGCTGATGGACAGTGGCACCAGGTGATGAGAGGGTAAAGGGCTAAGTTGTCTGGCTCCTTGCTGGCTGGGCTGCAGTCTGGCAGTCCTGAGCTTCAGCAGTGAGCCTTCTCTGACATCTGCAGCTCTCACTCCTGGCACAAAACCCTCCCCTGGGCCCTGTTGGGGCAGCAGTGATAATCATTTGCCACTGTTGTTAGCTGGAGTGAGTCCCCATTCTTTACCGATTTCCCTTAATCCTGTCTTCACCTCTGTATAACATCCCTTCGTTAAACCCTCTTCAGGGCGCTCCCTGTTTCCTGCTGGGAGCCTGACTAATACAGCGTTATAGTATTATTAGCAGAAGGAAGGGCAAACGGTAACAGCAGATGTCCACGGCAACTGATGCTGACCCGCCATTGCTCCTAGATTAGAACGTCCAGTCATCTCCCCTATAGATAGGATTGGGCCCCCAGATGTCAAGTGACCCGGGGTGTGGAAAGAGAACAACATCAGAGCAGCAGCTCAGTGACCAGAGAGGAATTTTGTCCCAGTCATGTATACAGATAGTCCTCTAAAAGGAAAGACTCCTTAAATTTATGTGGGAGAGTCAGATACTTTCCCCTTGCCTTCAATCAAGGAGGTGGTATCCCTCCTTACCTTATGAAAGAATCACAGTTCACAATGTCCTGGGCCTTTTGAATTAAACTGTCCTTGTGATTTCTTCCAAAGACGATCAAATAATAATACAACCCAAAGGTCACGGCATTATCGTCTTTCAAGACTGTGCAGTCTTGACTATACCATTAACACTGGACAAATCATAAGTGGCAGACGTTCTTATTTCTGGAAACTTTCCGTTTCAGCCACTCCTTCTTGTGTTGTTCTGGGAAGCAAGCACGGACAAGGACATGGAGTAGGCTTTCTTAATGTCAGATCAGCTCAGAGGTGTCCTTTGTTCCAGCCTCTGAATATGGGGTGACACTTTGGAGTACAGCCTGCTAAGAGAGCAGGCAAGCACTCCCATGAGTTATTGGGTTGCTAAGCACCCCATTTGCAGAGTGATCCCATTAAATTACCCTGTAGCTCCAATTAAGGGAACTCAGACCAGAGTCCATATTTAAGAGTGCTCCCTTGTCAGTTTTATCCTGGGGTTTAAATTGAATTCTTAATGTAGGTAGGGCAAACCGAAACATTTCCTAATTCTGCTAGATGTAGCAGAGGAATCATGCACAGGAGCCCCCTTTCCAATGTGGGCGGGGAAAATGGGTCATATCTGCTGGGAGAGATCACTTAAATTCCCTTTTGTTTTCCATTAAAGTCCTGCACACAATGTACTCAGTCACAGCAGCGAACTTAGATGTCAGAATACTCATTTTCATAAATGGGTCTGGAAAACAGTCACATTCACCCCTTGCTGTTTTCAACTTTGGAGTAACTTTATAGAACACACTATTTTAATTACCACTGACTTACACGAGTTAAGGTCAGAAGTCCAGGATAGGCTGGTATAATTGGATGGTAGAAGAAAATCCTGGATTTCTTTTATAAAGTTGTTTTTTTTTTTCCTGTTGGTGCCTCGTGTGTGTGTGTGTGTGTGTGTGTGTGTGTGTGTGTATGTATGTGTATGTGGGGGTGGAAGGTAGGCCTCAGTATGTAGACTATTTTCACTTAAATGTCTTGCAGTTTACAATAAAATACCATGCAGATGGTCCCCAAGGTAGGCACACCCAATTTGTGAATGTGACTGGGGTACCAGTTACATAATCACCCTCCCCCAACCTTCCTCACCACAAAGCTTCTCTTCTCTCCCTCCCTTCTTGTCATTTGCTGGCTTCAAAACACAATCTTGGGGTCCTTGGCCACTGATACCAACTCAAGTCTGACTTGGGTAAATTTCTGATCCACTACCTCTTTTCCATAATATCCTTTCGTCCTCTTGAAGTAATTATGCATGCAATACAGTTTCTGTGTATTTTGTGATTTTCATTACTCTGAACTCTGCTCATTCTTCCTTGGGCAATTTTCTGATATAAATGGTAGTGTTTAAGACCATGAATCAGACAGACAGGTTCAAGTCTTGGTTCTACCACTTACTAGCATTATGACTTTGGGCAAATTATTTTGCTTTCTGTGCCTCAGTCTTCCGATTGATAAAGTTGAGATAATACTATAATTATACTCATTTCTTAGCCATGTTATGAATATCATGTAAAACAATGTAAGTTGGATGGTGTGGCAGGAACACATTGTAAGTGCTTAAAAACATGATTTGCTGATGTCTGCTATTATCTTTGTTTCTTCTTTTTCTTCCTTGCTCTATCCTCTCTTTTCTAATTTTCCTCAAGTGTTTGAGAAATTTTTTTTTCCTTTTTCCTTTCTTTTTTTTTTAATGCTTATTCATTTTTGAGAGAGAGAGAGACAAACGGAGCATGAACAGGGGAGGGACAGAGAGAGAGGGAGACACAGAAACTGAAGCGGGCTCCAGGCTCTGAGCTGTCGGCACAGAGCCCGACATGGGGCTTGAACTCACGACCGTGAGATCATGGCCTGAGTTGAAGTCAGATGCTTAACTGACTGAGCTACCAAGGTGTCCCAATTTTTTCCCTCTTTTGATGATCTTCCCCCATTTCTGTGTTCTTCAAGCTGAGGTACAGGTGACAATAGGCAGTAGTCATTCCCTAGTGAGGGCTGGCCTGGGCTCAGTGTCATCTGCTACAGGGAGCTACCTGACACCCTACTTTGTTTTTCTGCTAGTCTTTGCCTGTTTTTAGTCCTGAGTGACCCTATGGCTCCTAAAGATCAGAGTAGTGCTGGGGATACACTTGCATCAAGAAAAGCAAAACTATCTGCTTGGGAGGGGAGGGTGAGGGCATCAGACGTATTAGTAGTAAATAACATTTCTTGACATTTCTAACAAGGCCTCTTCAGAATTCCAGAATTTCTACCTTAGTCTCTATCCTCTTCAAATTAAATATGCTTTTTGATTCATTCAGTTTTTGAAGATACTGTTAGTGGGAAAAACAAAATGGTTTCTTAATTGACTTGATCATTTTTCTGCTTTGTATGACTGTTACAAAATAGTATACTATTTTTTATTGAAATTGTGTAGCATCTTAGTTATATTCAGCATTAAATAGGCCTTTGTGTTGTAGCCTGTAGAATTATTTCTATGGGGAAAATAAGCTCTAAGTCCTTAATACCTAACTAATGAAAGAAATCTTTAGAAGGCTACAGGTTTGTAAATGGGGGACTGAATGTATAGTATGATATGTACAATGCAGGTCAACTTTTACAAGGTCCAACCTCCATTCTGTCTAGATAAGACAATGACCAGGAGAGACCCAAAAACTCATTTAATATCAAATGAAAATGTTATTTCTCTGGAATTGGATTGGATTTTGTATTAGTCAAGGTTCTCCAGAGAAATAGAATTAGTAGGACACACACATACACACACACACACACACACACACACACACACACACACACAGAGAGAGAGAGAGAGAGAGAGAGAGAGAGAAAGAAAGAAAGAAAGAAAGAAAGAAATTAATGTATTAAAAGACTTGGCTTATGCAGTTTTGGAGGCCAAAAAGTCCCACAGTTTGCTATCTGTAAGCTGGAAAACAAAGAAAGTTGGTGATATAATTCAGTTCGAGTCTGAAGGCCTGAGAACTAGGGGGTCAGTGGTATAAGTTCTGGAGTCCAAAGGTTTGAGAACCATGGCTCCTGTGTCTGAAGACAGGAAAAGCTGGATATCCCAGCAGAAGAAAAGAGAGAGATCATTTGTCCTTCCTTCTCCTTTGTGCTCCATTAAGAAGCCCAAGGGATTGGAAGATGTGCCCCCAGCTACCGTCCCCCCCCCCACTACACCCCCACTGGTGAGGGTGGATCTCTTTACTCAGTCAACTGAATGAAATGCTAATCTCTTTCAGAAACACCACACAGATACACCCAGAAATAATATTTTGCCAGCTATCTGGGTGTCCTTTAGCCCTGTCAAATTGACACATAAAATTAACCATCACAACTTTTAATCCCCTTTATAAATGAAAGCCTGTCCTTTAGCTCAGGTTTATTCTCATGGCTAAATGGAGTACAAAGTCTGAATCCATGGATGATGGATAGAATATGATATAAAAACCCAATTTCTAAATTTCTAAAAATATAAACAAACTCAGAATTTGTTTGCTTATGTTTTTAAGTTGGAAAGGTTGAAAAACTGTTGCAAAGCTACTTTTGGACTTGTTTGAGTAATTTACCAACATTCAGCCCGTTTCAATTATCCTTGCCCACCCACTGGTTCAACCAAATTAAGAATTTTAACACCAGGCATTTAAAAGGGAAAGGAAAAAGAGATTCATGTATTTGGATTCTTCAAAGAGAAAGTGAGAGGGAATTTGTGCCAGTTTCTGTATTTTCTTACTTCTCATCCCAAGTTACTGCTGTCCTTGGCAGGCAAGTCTTCCTCAACTTGTAGTTTGTGTACCATGTATCTATTTGAATTCCCTGGGGTGCTCATTAACATGCACATTCCTGGGGACCACCCAGAATTTATGATTTGGAATTTCTGGAGTTGGGGTTTGGCAAATTGCATGGCTAACAGCCCCCCAAATGATCTTTATGAACTCTGAAGTTTGAGGACCGCTGATGCAGACATTCTGCCTTAGGATGTTAAGTGGTTGACAGTGAATGTGATGTTAATGGCCCCTTTTTACTCAGGATTTGGTTTTACTGGACCTCCACATTTTAGATTCTTGACTTTTTGAGGAGGATTTGTCAGGGTCTATGTAATATTAGTTTGTTGGGCAGCCATAATAAAATACCATAAACAGAGTGGCTTAAAGAACACAAATTTATTTTCTCACAGTCCTGGAGGCTAGGAGTTCCAGATCAGGGTGTTAGCAAGGACTGGTTTCTGGTAAGATCTCTCTCCTTGGCTTGCAGATGGCCGTCTTCCTTGTCTTTGCATGGTTTCCTCTGTTGGTGCATGTTGTCTGTGTCTTCATCTCATATTCTTACAAGCACATCAATCATATAGGATTAGGGCCCACCCACTGAACCTCATTTTATCTGACTTACCTCTTTAAAGGCTCTATCTCCAAATACAGTCACATTCTAAGGCATTGAGAGTTAGGACTTCAACAAATGAATTTGGGGGGAAGCAACTCACCCCATAATAGTCTAGATTTCAAACCGCTGTGTAAATAAGTGCAAGATGAACACTGCAGATTTATGATCAGGTTCCCTCCCCATTCTGGCTTCTGTCCATTGAAGGGATGCTTACTCCTGGTTGGTCTCTTTTTTTCTCTCCTCTAAGACAGCAGGAAGGAGGAAGGGACAATGAGACCTTGATTTTCATTGGCTCTGTTCTTCCTAAGCTCCATTTCTTTGAGTGTGGGAGAGTCTAATTACTGAGACTCAACTGCTTAAATGACTAAGAATGGTGGTTCTCAAAGGAAATCTGAGAAGCCAAACTCTCCTCATAAGTAATATTAAGATCTTTCCTTTTTTTTTTTTTTTTTTTTTTTTTTTGTTAAACTGGATGACATCTGCACTGATTGTGCAAGAGCAGGGCTGACCAGAACTGCTGGTGTTTCCACATGAATTGAGGCAGTAGCACCAAAGCTGTACTAGTAGTCATTATATAATTTCACCACAGTGCATTTGCATTGCAGGAAATAAAATGCCAGTTTCACTTAAAAATGCCCTTGTTGAAATAGTAAAAATGACTAGGTTTGCTATATTTCAGCCTTTGAGTACACCTGTTCTTAGGATGATAGGTGACAAAATGGGAGGTATGCATAAAAGTACTCTGCTGCATACAACTTCCAGTGGCTGTTTTGAAGGAAAGCACTGGTATGATTGAATTGTGAGCCAAAGTAGCCTCTTTTTTTCATGAAACACCATTTTAACTTCAAAGAACGAGTGATGAACTCTGGTTATATTCAGACTCGTGTGGCTGGCAGACGTGTTCACAGAAATGAATGAAGTGAGCCTGTCACTTCATGAAAAGCGACTGACAGTGTTTGTTGCCCATGATAGAATTCAAGCTTTCAAGTGAAAATTGGAATTTTGGAACACTTGTATCTGTTACTGTGAGCTTGATAGCTTACCAACATTTGAAGATTTTATACTGAGGTTGGTGATTAAAAAATGTGATTTCTTTCATATTACGTAATGAAATGTGTCAATATTTGGGAAACCTACATAATTCATGGAACCACTCTTTTCCAAATGAAATAATACATGATGCTACAAAATCATGTGTGGGTGAAAGATCTATGTGTGGGTTCAAGATAGGAGCACCTGGGTGGCTCAGGCGGTTAAGCATCCTCCTTTGGCTCAGGTCGTGATCTCGGGGTTCGTGGGTTTGAGCTCTGCGTCGGACTCTGCTGTCAACTTGGAGCTTGGCGCCTGCTTTGGATTCTGTGTCTCCCTCTCTCTCTGCCCCTCCCCCGCTTGCACTCTGTCTCTCTCTATCAAAAATAAATAAACGTTAAAAAAAAGTGCAAGATAGACCAGCAAATTCTTATGTAGCAGTTAGTTATATGATTTCAGATTCTTATTGCAACCAACCTTTAAGAAACTATAATTGTCAAGTTTTTGCATATTATCAGAGAAGAATATTCACTATTATCTGAATGGATTATTACAAATGCTCTTTCCTTTTTCAACCACATATCTGAGTGAGGCTGAAGTTTCTTTATTTAATGCAACCAAAAATATATTCTTATCAAAGTAGATTAAATGCAGAAGCAAATATGAGGATCTAGCTGTCTTCTATTTAAGCTAAACATTACTGATTTGCAAAAATATAAAGACATGCCATTTTCTGACTAATTGTTTTTGTATTTAGGGATAGACACAAAATACATAAATAAATTTTATTTATTTAACATGTAATGGGTTTTTCATTGCTATTTTAAAACAAATTGATAAATACACATTTAAAAAAAATTCTCAGTTCCAATTTCTAATACAGTGACTACCTATGCATATAACCCAATAAACAAAGGCTCTTTGGGAGCCCCAATAATTTTTAAGAATGTGAAGGGATCCTGAGATCCAACAGTGTGAGGACTACCAAATTAGACATTTTTCTAGCTGTATTGTGGTAATTGGTTTAGAGTTAACTTTGATTCATGGTGCACTTAGAGCCAAATATATTCACTATCTGAATGCTAAACATAGTAAGGTTGACCTTTGCTTTTTTCTCATTGGGAGAAAAATCCTATTGGTATTCCATACCAAAGTATTCTCATGCATAGATTAATGCTTGTTTTACCTTTCCTAATTCCAAATAAGATTAGATAATCATGAACCAACTGGAAAACAAAAAGTCTTCTCTAAGAACTAATGTTTGTGAGAGTTTTGTTTCAATGTAATGAAAATGTGTTTAAATTAGCAGAGAGTAAATTCTGCCCTATAGAAATGCACTTGGAAATCTTGCCATCAATGTACTATTTTCCTCATTCTGCTCCTGTTTTGTCCGTTTCCATTTTACAGAGCATTTGTGCCCTTCCCCTCCTCATCTTTCTTTCACACCTCTTCTTTTATTCATCCCCCCCCCCCCACCGCCTTTTTCCTTTTTCCTTATTACAGCTGGGGTTATTTCCTCACATGCTGCACTTTGTGGTTTCTGCAGCGTCCTCTAGGAAAGATGCTGAATCAGTCACTATGAGCAAGGCACTGACAAAGTGTAGGTACACCTTCACATTCTCAGCTCCAGACCTTCCACAGTCTTCTGTTCAACATGGGACTAAAATTCAACATGGAACTCTATGCTGTGCTTCCATTCTTAGATTTCTAGAGTCTGTGAGGGAAGGATAGGGAAGAGGATTTTAACTTAAAACTTATACCTTCTAAAAGAAATGACTTCAGAATAAGTCCTGCTGTTTCACTGGGTGCTTCATAGATTTCTTTCTCATTTTTCCTCTAGTCCAAAAGTCACTCCCGAGTCGGCCTGAAATCAAGCACGAAGCAAAAGGTATGTTTTTTTCCCCTCTGCATCATTCTGTAAAAAATAATTATTTTGGTGGATGCTTTTATTTATTTTTTTAAAAGAGAATGATTTCTTTTTTGAAGGTAAGGATACTCCCAGAAACAAGGTATTTTGGAATTTTCATTTACTTTGCTTCTACAATAGCAAACCTGAAATGGGAGAAGAAATCCTTGAAATGAAATGGAACAAGAGAGATTCTGGAAACCCAGTGACAGAAGCTGAGAATTTCTCATGGCTTACAAGCAATTCTGAAAGCAAGGTCAGAAGATAATGTGCCAGATTCAGTTCTTGTATTTTTTAAGCCCTTGGCAATGAAGGAATTTGTTTCTATCTCAGTTCATGTGTCCACTAAACTTTATTCTCTCAGGATCTGTTATGGAGAATGACCCTCACCTATGACCTGTGGCGAATTGGCTAAAACATGAGCTCTGAGTTAGAAAGAATTGCTTTCAATCCCTGGTTCTGTTACTTTATTAGCTATGTGACCTTGGACACATTTGTACAAAGAAGATGATTGTACCTACTAGTGTAGTATATTCTAAGGATAAAATGAGATAACATATGTGAAAACACTTATATCCTAGTGCCTAGCACAAAATAGGCATTTAATTTTTAAAATCCCAATATTCTTTCATTGATACTTTAGATCAAAACAATAGAAAATTTGAAATTCCAAAATCTTAATCCTCAGACACACAGACATACACATTTACATATATTTAAATTATGTTAATTCCTGGTGATACATAGGGCGATGATATAAATAGATTTATTAGAATTTGGAGAAGTCCATGTTAAAAAATTATTCTAATATCGATGTTTGAACTTGTTGGAGTACTTGCTGAACCTTTGAGGATAATGGACGAGTTAACTCAGAATACCTTTCTTTTTTTTTTTTTTTTTAATTTTTTTTTTTAACGTTTATTTATTTTTGAGACAGAGAGAGACAGAGCATGAACAGGGGAGGGTCAGAGAGAGAGGGAGACACAGAATCGGAAACAGGCTCCAGGCTCCGAGCCGTCAGCCCAGAGCCTGATGCGGGGCTCGAACTCACGGACCGTGAGATCATGACCTGAGCCGAAGTCGGATGCTTAACCGACCAAGCCACCCAGGCGCCCCAGAATACCTTTCTTGATGTTAATTGTTAGAGAAAAAACACTTCAAGAATGCAAAGCATCTAAGAGATGCTTAAGGAGATTAAAAGAGGTAACATCTGTGAAAGCACTAAGCCCAGTGCCTAAGTACATAGTAACTGTTTTTATTAGCAGAACATCATGTTGCTTGGGAAGAAGACAGGCAGACAGGGGTTCCAGCCCAGCCTCAACACTTACCTGCTAATAACAGCTAACACTGATAGAGCAAACACTGTGCTCCAGGTACAGTTCTGAGCACTTTCCAACGATCAACTTATTTAATACTCTCTACAGCCCTCTGACATAGGTGTTCGTGTATCCCCAGGGTCTGTTGGCAGAATGAAATTACACCAGTGATTTGAACAGAGAAAATTTAATATGAAGAACTGTTACCCGGTTGTAAAGTTGTTAAGTAGGTAATGGGAAGAGTACAAAACATAGGGGAAGGAAAGAAAAATAAGAGAAAAACAGAAAGGGAGACAAATCATAGGAGACTCTTAAATATAGAGAACAAACTGAGGGTTGCTGGAGGGGAGGTGGGTGGGGAGATGGGCTAAATGGGTGATGGGCTTTAAGGAGGGCACTTGTTGGGAGGAGCACTGGGTGTTATATGTAAGTGATGAATCACTGGGTTCTACTCCTGAAACCATTACTACATGGCATAGAGCATTTTTGCCCTTGACTTGAATTTAAATAAATTAACAAAGGGGCATCTGGGTGGCTCAGTTGGTTAAGTGTCCGACTTTGGTTCAGGTCATGATCTCACAGTTTGTGAGTTTGAGCCCTGCGTCGGGCTCTGGGCTGACTGCTCAGAGCCTGGAGCCTGCTTCGGATTCTGTGTCTCCCAATCTCTCTGCCCCACCCTGCTCGTGCTCTGTCTTTCTCCCTCTCTCTAAAAAATGAATACACATTAAAAAAAGTTTAAATAAACAAAAAGAAGACTATAGGGGTGGGGGTGGGGAGCAATTCCAGGAAGCAGGTATCACCCCCAGGGTGGAGGGAATAAGGCAAAGAGATTGGATTATGAAAACTTCTTAGATCTTTAGAGGAAGGGCCCCACAGAGTTGAGGTTCAGACCTCTGAGGAGCGGGTGCTGGCCAGCATGCTGTGAGTCTGCACATGTGGCCAGACTGGACTCAGTGGCTGTGCAGGAAGCACAGAAGGATAATGCTGCTGGTGTGAGGCCCAGAGGAAGCACAGCTGAGGGAGCAAGTTCCTTCTCGCTTCTCCCCCTCTACACCCCCTCTAGTGCTTCTCACTGGCAGAACTAACAAGAAGCCAGCTGACTGTGCAGGAATGTGTTTCTCAGAGCCCCAGGCCTAGATCACAAACCAGGTTACAGAAAGAAGGGTTTGGAGATGAGAGATAATAATTTAGCAACTGGTACCATTATTAGTTCCTTTTCGTAGATGAAGAAACAGAGGCAGAGATGTGTTAAGCTCTGTTTGCCTGGTGTTGTGCTCTGAGTATTTGTGCCCCCCTCAGATTCAAATTGGAATTTGATGATATTAGGCGATGATATTAGGATGGGGGACCTTTGGGAAGTGCATGGGTCATGAGAGCTCTGCCCTCATGAGTAGGATTAATGCTCTTATAGAAGAGACCCCACAGAGCTTCCTTAGCCCCTCCTCACAGCAAGATGTGTGCAACACAGTGAGATGTGAGCACACGGGCACCCTGATGTCAAGCTTCCAGCCTCCAGAACCATGAGAAATAAATTTCTGTTGTTCATAAGCTACCCAGCCTGTGATATTTTGTTATAGCCACCTGAATGTACTAAGACACCCATCTAGAATGAGGCCGGTCAGAAATTAAACCTAGCCAACCTGGCTCCAAAATTTATGCTTTTTAAGTTCTTGTACAAGTAACCATGGGCAAAAACACTCCAAGTCTTATTTTTAAAATCTACAAAATGAGGGGCGCCTGGGTGGCTCAGTCGGTTAAACGTCCAACTTCAGCTCAGGTCACGATCTCATGGTTCATGGGTCTGAGCCCCATGTCAGGCTCCGCACTGAGAGTGCGGACAGAGCCTGCTTGGGATTCTGTCTCTCCCTCTCGCTCTCTGCCCCTCCCCTGCTTGCACTCTGTCTCTTTCTCAAAAATAAATAAATGTTTGAAAAAAAAATCTACAAAATGAGAATTATAATTCCCAACTTCTGGGGTTGTTCTAGGGATTAAATAATATAAATGATGTGCTTATTGTATTTCTAGTACATAGTAGGTTCCTAATATTAGCTCTTGCTAAATATGGCATTTCTCTTGTTTTGAGTAGAGGGACCTCATTTTGCCTCAGTGACTCTATGTGCAGTTTCGAAAGGATTGCTCTTGGCCTTGGGGCGATCCCATCTACAGTGAGTTGTTCATTTAGTTGATTATCGCTCCAGGTTAGTATGTGTAAGTGTTTATGTCAGAAAGTGAACAGCAGAGAGAATTTAATACTGGAGCTTGACCAATGGAGGTTTTATTGATGATGTCCTTAAAAATCAGAATTTATTAGGGGTGCAACACGGCACTGAATTAGTCTTTCAATTCAGATTTTAAGAGGTGGGGAAAATCACTGAATTTATTTATTCATTCTTTGACACAACAGTTATCCACTGGGTACCTAATTGCACCAAACATTATCTAGGAGTGGTATCCAGGAGTGATATAAACAGAGAACAGACCCTGCCCTAGAGACTGTTTCTTCCAGTCTGGGGGGGGGGGGGGGCATGTGATGCGTCAACCCAGATGCTTATTCTCACTCCTTGTTTTTGACAGGTGTATATGGGTGTATCTTTCTTGCTATCATGCTATCATGTGGGTAAAATATCTATTGGGCCTACTACAGAGTTGACTAGTACCCAGTGGAGATTGTGTGGTGGTAGAGAGGTGTTAGGGAGGGCAACTGCCTCTTCCAAAGGACAGTCGTTCAATAACTGGGGAAGAGGTGAGTCTCAGAGCAGACTCAGGGGCTGAGTGGGAGAGGCCGGGAGGCAGCAGCACTGGAAAGCTCTTGGGCTTCTGGTGGGAGGTCATACAATGTTTGTGTGCAGGGATAGGAGAGTTAAGGGCTCCAGGCCTGGTGCTGTGATGCTGTATGGGCCCTTTTGTCCTTGCATGATTGATAGACTGGGGGACAGGACCTGGGAACAGGCAAGGCCTCAGAGCCCTGGAAGCAGCTGAGATAGTATCAGGAACCTCTCCCATAAAAATTGGGTTGTTTTTATGTTTTATTTCCTCTCTGTGTTTACTTTCTGTCTGCCTAAAAGTGCCATATATCCTGGTATCCCTAAGGAACTAAGGGAAGGGCTTTATATATGAGCTTTGGCCAGAATTTTAAGGCGAAGCTGTCGTGGAGGCTAGCATGGTAGCCATTCATTCGGCAAGTAAATACTCTGTTACCCCAGTGTGGAACGTCAGTGAGCGAGGCTGAAATAAATAGAAGACTCTTTTGTCTCTTTCCCACAAAACTTACTTCCTACTCCCCAATTATCTTTTCAAGATTAATAACAATATTAGTAATAGAAATAGCATACAATCAGTGTTCTGGTTGCTTTGCAAACATTCCGTGGTTGCACTGTTTTCATTCGATTTTAATCAGAAAGAAAATTGAACTGCCAAAGCCTAAGGTTAACAGAGTGTTTTAAATATTTTGTCTCCTGCCCAAACATTTCTCTGGTGTTCAGGGATCTTGAGTTTACTACATATATCCTTTTTTCTATTAAAACCATCTCTGCAGATCTGATAAATAAATTCACAGTAAGTTACACTTGAATTATGTGGTTTAAAGTCTAATCTCTCCTAAGAGTATTTGCATTTTAATAGGTGATAGAGCTAATGAAATGGAGTTGAAGGGGTAGAATTTTCTGGCATTAGCAAGGAGGGAACAATTTTGGGTTGGTAGAAAGATCTTATCCTTGCTTCTAAAATTACATCGTTTACCTGTAAGATGGATTCTGGAGGATATATTAACTGATTAGATGATCTAGGGTCACAAATGTATACAGTGGGTGGTGAGTCAGTCCTCTAATTTGGAGCATTGAGGTTGGCATTTTGTTGCTCAGCCCATGATCATCTCTTCCTCCCACCCCATTCCCCACCCGCCTCCTTATTTATGAGCATAATGTCCATCCTTCCCACAGAACTATTACTTTCCTCCAAACAAAAATTGTGTTTTGTTAGTATTTGTACCTTTCCTCTACCTCCTCCTCTATGGTGCCTAGTGTCTGAGAGCTTTCTAAATGTTTATATCTGAGTAAACCTGAGTATATTTAAGTAAACCATGTTATGGACAATAATGGAGCCCTGTGTTAGTCTCAGGTCCCTGGAGAAGTAGCTTTTAGGTTTTCCTGGTAAAGACTAAAAAAGACTCTTGAACATTTCCTGTGGTATTATTTTCATTTTCTAATTCTATCTTTATGCTCCATCAGCAGTGTTCTTTTGCCCTTCTATGCCCTCCATTCAATCCCCACCCCTCACACACAGCATGGTACATTTGTTATGATGGATGACCCCACAGTGATGCTTCATTATCACCCAAAGCCCATAGTGTACATTAGGGTTCACTCTTGGTGTTGTACATTCTATGCATTTCAAAAAGTGTATGACGTGTATCTGCCATTATAGTGTTCTACAGAATAGTTTCCCTGCCCTAAGAGTC
Source organism: Panthera uncia (assembly GCF_023721935.1). Classification (NCBI taxonomy): domain Eukaryota; kingdom Metazoa; phylum Chordata; class Mammalia; order Carnivora; family Felidae; genus Panthera; species Panthera uncia. The sequence goes on along the minus strand of NC_064811.1, from coordinate 65,638,311 downwards.
CTCTGTGCTTCACCTGTTCTGGTCTCCATCCCCAGCCTCTGGCAGCCTCTGATCTTTTTAGTCTCCACTGTTTTGCCCTTTCCAGAATATCATATTGTTGGAATCATACAATACGTAGCCTTTTCAGGCTGGCTTCTTTCACTTTATAATACGCATTTAATGTTCTTCCATGTCTTTTCACAGCTTGGTAGCTTATTTCATTTTAGTGCTGAACAGTAGTCTATTGTCTGGATGTACCACAGTTCGTTTATCCACTCACCTACTGAAGGACATCTTGGTTGCTTCCAAGGTTTGGCAATTATGAATAAAGCGTCTATAAATATTCATGTGTGGGTTTTTACGTGAACATACATCTTTCATTCGTTTGGGTAAATACCAAGGAGTGTGATTGCTGGATCAATTTTTCTTTTTTCTTTTCTTCCCCAAAATGACTCACAGCCTTTGCTCAATTGTCTTTGAGTACCTGCTTCAACTTGTGTATTTTCTCAAGTGTCCTTCCTGTTCCTGGCTGTGTATTTCATGCATGGAGCCTCTAGAGTCCCTGAGAATGATTTACGCCCCACTTGGGAGAATATAAGGAAAGAGAGACACACTATGTAACAACAGTACAGAGAAATTTTTAATGAAGCAGCTAGATTTGGGCAAGTTAAGTAAAAACCAGAATATGAGCACCCAAGAGTTAAAATTCTGTCTGCTCATGTGTTCCCACTGGCATCAGAGAGAGTCATTTGGGCCTTTTACGTAGCTGCGAGGATCTGAACACTGAAGCTAGCTTAAGGGAAATTGAAAGTCACTGCTTTCTGGTAGTGGCAATTCCCCTTGAAGGTCCTGACAGGAGATGGGAAGGAAATCAGAATCCCTGAAGTGGAGCCCATACTATCTTTCATCTGTGTTATCTTTCCATGGCCTATGAAAGATACCAAGTGGCTTTCTGGAAGATGCAGCCCAAATAAAAAATGACAAAACAAGCAAGATGAATTTAAAAGAGATGGAGATCATCTCTACAGACTTACAACAATGGGGAACTCTAGGAGAGCCTACTATTTTTTCCAGAAAAACAAAATTAAAAATAAAAGACACCTGAATTCGCATTTCTGTTTTGGTTTTTAAAAATGCTATTTTACTTTTCTAGAAAGAGGGAAGTTTTTCAGTTGAATATTGTTCAAAGGATCAGTAACTGTGTGTCAGACACACTGACAGTAACCTTTATAATTATCTCATTTGTGAATTGTATCCTTAAAAAACCCAGAGGGACAAACCAGGCATTTCAGCAATGTAGGTCAAATTCTATTGCCATGAGCTCCAGGGGACGGGCTGTCTAGTGCTTTCTTCCCCCCTCCTGAACTTGGGTTATACTGAATGGTATTTGGAAAATAGGAGCCTTAGGCTGAGGCTCGGGAAGAGTGTCGTGGGTTTTTAATGTGATGGCATTTATTAAATGGGTATTGGAGTCATTTCACTTTTCATTTTATTGCTATTCTTTTCCCTTGCCTTGGTGAAGAGCAATCTAAGTCTAACCAAAGCTTGTAGTCCCTCTGTGTCTCATTGTCCTGTGACTCAGGTCAAAGGTCTCCTTCATTCCTGTCTTCTCTTCCTTAATTTTCCAATACCCTGAGACATTCCAAAGACACAATGTATACTCAGACTTACTTAAGTTTAAGCCTAGTATCTCCAACTCAAAAGAGTTGGCTTCAAGGGTGGTGTAGGCCAGCAGTTCTAAGAATCCCTTTTATCGAAGAGCAAATGATATTCGTATAAATTCTGTGGGAGTGAGGCCTGAGCTGGATTGCTCAAAGCATCTGCCATATATATCTGGAGCAAATGAAAAATAATAATGCCTCTGAGTACAGCTCTCCTTATTAAATATTATATATGGTCACTACCCAATCCTCCTGTGGTATTTCTTCAAGCTGGTCCTTTAATGGGCTTTTCTAACCTGAATTCAATCCAGTGTTTCAGAATGACAGTCTGTCTACAAGGAGAGCTATTGAGCTTAAACCTGGTAGTAGGAGGAGATTAGGTGAGGTTATACCAGGAAATGTCACAAAGGGTCCATAAAGCAATCCAAGTGCAATGCAATTTCTTCTCTCTTTCTGTCCTTTTAATGTTTATTTATTTTGAGAGAGATAGAGGAGGGAGCAGGGGCAGAGAGGGGGGAGAGAGAGAATCCCAAGCAGGCTCCATGCTGTTAACGTGAAGCCCGACATGGGACTCGATCTCATGACCGTGAGATCATGACCTGGGCTGAAATCAAGAGTCGGACACTTAACTGACTGAGCCATTGAGGTGCCCCAATGCAATTTCTTCTTGTAATTGAAGGGAATATGAGCTCTGAAAAATTCATGGCACTTCAACTCAGAATTGATCTAGATACCCTTGTGTCAGACAGTTCTGAAGTCAAAACTTTGATTTTGTGTCCATAGCTTTCTCTAAGTGGCCTTTTATTTTAGGTTAACAAAAAGAAGGTATTTCAATTTACATAAATTAAAATCTTCCATCTTTCAGAAATGCTTTAGGTAGGATTTCAGAAGGAAAAATGAAAATATATACATTTCATTCATAGACAATCTCTATGCAGAGATTTGGCATTAACAGCTTAGTATGTTTTGCCCATTTGAGTGATTTTTTAAAATTTGAGCATAGTTGACACACTATGTTATATTAGTTTCAGGTGTACAATTTAGTGATTTGATAAGTTTATACATTATGCTGTGCTCACCACAAATATAGCTACCATCTGTCCCATTACATTGCTACTACACTATCATTGACTATATTCCTTATGCTCTGCTTTTTATTCCCATGACTTACTCATTCCATAACTGGATGCCTATACCTCCCTCTCTCTTTAACCAATTTTGCCTAACCCTCACCTCTGGTAACCATCAGTTCTCTGTATTTTTAGTTCTGATTTTGCTTTTTGTTTGTTTATTCATGTTTTAAGATTCCATTTATGAATGGAATCATATGGTATTTGTCATTCTCAGTCTGACTTATTTCACTTAGCATTATACCCTCTAGGTCCATTCATGTTGTTGCAAATAGTACAATCTCATCCTTTTTTTATGGCTCAGTAATATTCTATCGTGTATATACACCACATCTTCCTTATCCATTCATCTATTGATGGACACTTAGGTTGCTTCCATGTCTTGGCTACTGTAAATAACACTGAAATAAACATAAAGGTGCGTGTATCTTTTTGAATTAGTGTTTTGATTTTCCCTTGGCAAATACCCAATTGTGGAATTATTGGATGATATGGTATTTCTATTTTTAAATTTTTGAGGTACCTTCATACTATGTTCCATAGTGGCTGCACCAGCTTCCATTCCCACCAACAGTGTACCAGGGTTTCCTCATGTCCACATCCTAACATTTGTTATTTTTTTCTTATTTTGATTGTAGCTATCCTAACAGGTATGAGGTGATATTTCATTGTGGTTTTGACTTGCATTTCCCTGATGATTCGTGATGTTGAGCATCTTTTCAGGTTGTTTGTTGGCCATCTGTGTGTCTTCTTTGGAAAAAATGTCTATTCACATCCTCTGCCCATTTTCAAATCAGGTTGTTTGCTTTTTTGGTGTTGAGTTGTAGAAGTCCTTTATATATTTTGGATATTAACCCCTTATCAGATATATCATTTATCACTTGCAAATATCTTCTCTCATGCAGCAGGTTGCCTTTGTGTTTTATTGATAGTTTTCTTTGCTGTGCAAAAGCTTTGTGTATGTGTATATATGTATGTCTGTGTGTGTATATATCTATATCTATATCTATATCTATATCTATATCTATATCTATAT